>NC_056731.1:1340335686-1340635686 GCF_019279795.1 Protopterus annectens
CGTCAACTGTGTAGAGCAGCACTGACTGACAAGATGTATGCCAATATAGTGTGTGGTGTGTAATGGAAGGGATGTATAGTACTGTGGCCAATAGCTGGTGATGGATGTAATGCCATAATGATGGACACATGGGTTCCAGGGCCCACCATTTACAGGACATTCAGGTTAACATGTATTGTAGCATGTTGAAATGCCATAGGTATGTAATAGGGTTACCTGCAATCTGGCCCTATATATACCCCCCTAATGTTATGCTGTGTCCATATGTGGCACCTGTCTGTGTTGTAGCAAGGCAGAACAGTGCAGCTGTACAGGAAGGTATTTTTAGATTGTGGACCTGATGTCTGAATGTACTTCATATATAGGCATGTATATGTGTATGTATATATATATATATATATATATATATATATATATATATATATATATATATATATATATATATATATATATGTATATCTACATGTATGTCTACAGATATACAGATACCCATATGTAGATATATATATATATAAACAAATATATACAACATAATATATATCTACACATATATATATGTATGCGCATGTCTACATTTATACAAACATATACACACACATATATGTATGTAAATACATGTCTCTTATATTACCACCACAGTGCTGCATGCTATGTGTGGGGGAACAGCACAAATAGCAATACACCCAGATATATACAGCTGTAAGTGTGTGCAACATGGACGGGCATGTCACATGTGAACCCCTTGTTGGGACCACATTGCCCTTGTCTGTGACGTAGGGAATGGGAACATGGGAAAGTATGGCTGGTATATTTGTGGAGGTGGTCCGGGTTGGTAGATATAGAGCACAGCCTATAGGGGTGGTATATGACACATGTGGTGGGTAAACACCCTGGATGGTGTGTGTGTGGTCTGTGATGTGGAAGCCCCATGAGCCCCCATATGGAAACAATGGGAACAAGCCTCCCACCTATTGCTACTCATAACAGCAGTCCACATCCCTGAAGGTGCCTGGTCTGGAGGCTGAGCAGGAGGAGCATGTGGACCCTGTGAATGTGTACTGGGTGCCTCAAGGTGATGTAGTGAATCCCACAAGTGTCTGTGGAGCCCGCTATGGAACAGACCCTGGACCTGACCTCAGGTGACAGGATCATGTCTGTGTGTGACCCCGGGGGGGGTGACAACATCCCCTGAGGTGGTTCCACCTGAAGGTAGTGCTGGACCAGTAGATGAAGAGGCCCCAGGGTGGGTCCTACATGTGATGTGGCCTGGTAACATGGCCAGATGAGGTTGGAGAGGTGGTTCTGCTGGCAAATATTCCCTAAACATGCTATTGTGTCACTGTTATAGAATATATGTAGGTAGTAATAGTCTACACAATCCCAGAACATGTACAACAGCATGCATAGATATCCCCATTAACACAGAATGTCAGATGTGCAGCAATTACATAGGAAGCATACCACATGCATATATGGAACCATAGTGGCCCTGACAATGGCATGCAGGTGAATAGTCTGTAACAGGCCAGCAATGATAGTGTCCACACAAGGAACATGGCGACAAACACATAGCACAAAGTGTGGTACAATGCAATATATGTCCCACTGGTAGGTAAGCTGTAGCCATACCTATTGGTTTGTGTGAGCAGTTTGTTGTCACTGATATGGTGAGCGGGGTGACAGAGATGTGTTTTAAGAACTATGGTAACCTTGCTGTATGAGTTGCTTAGACCTGTTTCCATCGCAGGATGCCCCATGGACACCTACCTACATATTCAGCGGCTGAAAATGACATTGTGCTGAACTATCTTATCCAGCACTACCCTGTCCATTTTGGCCAGGCCACTCATGAGCAGCAGGAGTGGACTGCCCTGTGGAATGACCTAATCCACAGGGTCAGTGATTTCAGACTGCATAACCACAGTTATGAGCAGGTCCAGCATCGTTGTTCTAACCTGCTTCACAATGCCCATTGGCATGCTGCTGCAGTCCAGCGCAGTCACCTCGCAACAGGGGGGGGCGGGCATGTCATCCATCCCCCCCTGACATGTGTTGAGGAGCTCCTCACCATCCTCGTGGCACCTGCCCATCCGCACAACCAACTGCCAGACACCATTATGGAGGTGGGTGCTACCCACACACCAGCTGAAGAGCATGCAGGTACAGGGCACATCAGTAGACCACTGTTGTGTATGCATTCGCATTTGTACAGGTAGATCATGCAGATCTGACATGTCATATATTTATATATATATATATATATATATATAGTTTGTTGTTGCATAGTAGTAATAAACAGATGTGCATAAGTGGTAGTATTGTGGACTTGTACTGTTGATGTACTGTAATGCTTCACCCACCCTGTAGCAATGCCACAGCTGTGGCCACTGACATTGCATCTCTCACACTCTTATGTAGGTCCCTCTGGTATACCATCAAGGCAGCAGCCTGTAGCTGGTGAGTATGGTTTATGTTGATGCTTGCCAATACATCGGGCATGTAATGGCTATGGTATATTCCATGCACACATCTAACACACCTACCCATAATGCATATTGTACATGTTCACATATTGTTGCTGTTAAATGCACTGCATCACAGTGGTGACCATGATGGGGTATTGGAAGGGTATGTCAGATACCTGCAAGATAACTAACATCCTGTCATTGTGAAATGTGTCCACAGGGATTAACATAATGGTAGGATGCATGGCCTACAGTAGGGAAATGTGTGAAACATCACCCTTATACAAGGCAACAACAGTGTATATACCAGTATTCCAGTGGCAACTGTTACAGATGTACACTGTGGCATAATGTATTATTGTGGCCCGCATCATTAGCTGAGACTAGGCTGTAACACATGGTGTTCAGTGTATGGGACACTGCAAACTGACACACATGTGTAGGCCATACTTGCAAGCATCTGCAAAAAGGTTGAAGGTGGGGAGGGGGGTGTCAGCATGACACACCAGTGCACTGCAGCAGGGATCCTAAGGATGCTAAGAATGGTTGTATCTGCACACAGTCAGGTTAAGGAACTGTGGCAGATGTAACCCTACCCCCACAGCAATAGTGACGGCAGTGTGTAAACAACAAGGGTTGCGCACATGAGTAGACCTTGCAATCATGCAGATTTGGGGGACATGTGTAGGGCAGACTGAACATACAGTGGCAAATGCAGATGGCCCATGTTAGTATGCCCCTGCCAGGAATACTGACTGCTGTAGTACACATAACAATAGGTGCAACAAACCGTCATGCTAAGGGTGTGCACATATATGCAAACACGGAGTGTATGCATAACGGTCAGCATCCGCACACCTAACACATTTCGTAGACACTGCATGTGAATGTACAGAACATGTCATATATCAGGTACATGTACTGTTTACATATGCAGTGATTTGGTCCCATGGCAGATCAAGGAAAGGTGTGTCATATCAATAAGGGTGTGTACACTCCCCATAGCCATAGTATGGTCTGACGGTTGTCAGTGTAATAGTATTGGATTAGTCATACATGGTCCGCTAATGTTGAGATCTGTAAACCAGACATCAGGAATTCACAAATTACATCTGTCCACATATCATCCCAGGTATGTGTTGCTGAAAAATATAGGGGCTGTGAGCATTACAGCTGACATCACTGACACAGTACTACACATTCAGCAATGGGTTTTACACCTGTGAGGTTTGGTGCACAGTAGATGTCAGGGTGCAGAACAGGTGCACAGCAATACTGTGCACATGGGTGCAGTGGTTTCCAGGGGAAGGGGTATCACCTACTAACACAGCCCATGCATCATACACATGTATACTGTTGCTAGCATGGATTGACTTTAGCTGCATTGCATGCTGTTGTGTACCATATGTTATGCATGTTGACAGATGGGTAAAGGGAGGACTGTGTGTACTATCTTTGTGCAACCTCACCTGTGTGTGTGTGTGTGTGTGTGTGTGTGTGTGTGTGTGTGTGTGTGTGTGTGTGTGTGTGTGTGTGTGTGTGAGTGTGTGGATATTTTGTCTGTAGGTTCACTCTGGTGAAGTGGAGGGAGGTTCATGCATGTAGGATGTGTGTGTGCATGTGTGTGCATTTGTGTGGGTGTCCATTTATGCACATGTGCGATTGTGGGGGTTGTTCATACGACAGTACTTCCCTCTGGGATCGTGCAGTACATGTACATGGACTGACACATGACACACCAGGAATACTTGTCTGATATGTAATCACAGGACAGCTGATAGTATAATAAGGTCTGTAGTATGGAACATGTATTGGGAGGGAAAGCAGACACCATGTATACCCTTAATATCACATTCAGCAGAGGTGAATGACAACCCATGTATGCAGCACTACAGATGCATTGGGGAATTACTAGACAACACTAGGAAGTGTATCCATATATTAAAGTTGTCACATGATAGGTTGATTGAGCAGCATATCTGGCATGTACTGAGCAATACTTACACATGACACTCCAGTGCATGACATTATGGAGTGAACATAGTAGCCCCTCACATATAGGGGCTATGCTCACAATGTCCAGACATACACAGGGTGGACACTGAATGTCAGCAGTGAGGCCATGTAAAACCACTTCACTCAGGCAAGGAGGTAATGGAGCCACAGGTCTTGCATTGTGATCACTTGTCTAGGCATTTAGAGGAATGATACGTTAATGAGTGGTATTAATGAGTGTATGTTACCAAGTGTGATGCAGGATGGGGAACTTATGGAAATAAATGTGGGACTGTCTGTAAAATCACAGACAGGTAGGTATTAAGGTGGAATGTGTGTGTGTGTGTGTGTGTGTGTGTGTGTGTGTGTGTGTGTGTGTGTGTGTGTGTGTGTGTGTGTGTGTATATATATATATTTGCAATGCTGTACAGGTCATAAAGTGCATGTCTTGATTTCCCCCACAGGTGGCAAGGTGGGTCAGGCTCCCTCCTGCATGCAATCTGATGTTGGTGTCCATACCAACACCAAAAATGATGATAGTACTGTTGAGGCACAGGTGGGGTTGTCAGGGGCTGAAACAGTGCCATCATTTGACATCCCCCCCCTTAGCTACCCCAACCCTGTACACAGTTTCAGTGCCTATACATACCCCATCACCAGTGGCCATAGTGGAGGAACAGTTGGCAGTTGGTGGCGGTGCACAGAAGAGTGTGGTATCCATGCCTACTGTGTCTGATCACAGCAGGCATAGCCGGATGTCCGGCAGGGGACCACATAGACAGATATTCCAGGGTGCTCATGGTAGGGCCGCTGGTCATCATGACCCTGGTTTCACCATGCACATGTTTCAGGCTGTCATGGGGGTGCAGGCACATATGGAACTGTACACCAGACAGGGCCTAAGGCTGCAGAGGGCTGCTCTCACATTTGCAAGCGACAACTTCTGTGAACTGTCTGGTGCCCTCCATGCTCATACTGAAGTCATGGATAAATGGTTTGGCGAGATGATGGGCCTCATCGACCATGGTTTGTCCATGCTTGAATATGTGGTGGGAGTGCGGCAATGGCCGTGTGGACGTAGGCCAGCAACACTAACAGCTGGTGGTCAATGTGGACATGCTAGGACACCAAGGCACTCCCATAGTGGCAGTACCAGCCCTAGCACTGCAAGGGGGGCACTGTTCACACCACACCACAGCAGGCCACAAGCACATGGTCCTGGCCAGTCCCAGGAGGGATCTGGTTCCAGCAGACATCTGTCATCATCAGGAGAGAGTAGCACATCGAGGCCTTTACCTGGATGTGCCCATGGATTCCCTGGCAGGCACTCTCAGCATGTCTGTGGCCAGAGGCAATGAACTGCACACCCTGCCAGGTATGGTCTGTAGCTGTCCATAAACACCTGTATAGGGCAGCCACATGGCAGAACTGTGTGCATGCATACCCACACACAACACGAACACACCTAGGGCAACCCCATACCTACACACACCACATCACCACACCCAGTTCAACTCATTACACCCCTCACCCACAAACATGGTGTCAAATGTATGGCCAACCCTTGGCCTCTGGTAAACCAACAATACACCCTGTACATATGATAATACCTGTGCCACATCCCTGTCATTCATAACATCGATGCAGGGACAGGCTAATATGGTTCTAATACACATGGTGACTGTACTACAGTGTACCAATGTACTGCAGTGTAACATGTTGTCAGGAGTAATGTTTAATGCATACATGTCAGGTAGTGTAGCCATCCAGCAATGATGCATTATAGTTGTTAGTAACACTGGGTGATTGTGGCCTCCATAATGTTATCCATTTGTGTTGTAGGTGTACATGTGTCAGCAGGTGGATGGTCTGCAGTCATATTCCACAAGGGGTATGGCACTGTGGTGACACCATGGCTGTGACATATCCAGGGTACAGTTGAACACATGTCACAGGTTTGTATAATAGTTATTGTCTGTGCCACATAGACAGTTGACCTGTTGGGACATGCATAATCTGCAACCTGATGTAGACACATCCACATACATGCCCCTACCTAGGTATGTAGTGCTACTGAACTGTGTGGCTTTCATTGCACACACCACACAGTGTTTAGGGTGAGGTATGTTCCAGGTTACATGTTACATGTAGAGCATCCCCAGACATGTACAGTATAATAATGGGGGATGTAATGGTTGTATATGGACAATACATAGTGGGACATACCATCATACACACATTAACAGACACATAACAGGACAACGCACATCCGAGAGACCTGGGCCTATCGGTGCTAACTTGTCCATGTGTCCATCGTGTTGCAGGTAGGCTGCACACAGCACATACATAACTGGCCTGGATTGTGGTATCAGTTACCTGTATGGTTGATGGTGACAGTGGTCACCATAAAGTGGTCCATGGGACATATACCAAGTGTACCATGGTGTAATGACAGTGTACACAGCACTCACATCCCCCAGTGGATATTGTACTCACTGGAATCCATGATGACACTCTGACATACCCACCATCACACATTGCCCACAACTGCAATACAACCCATTGTATATCACAAAAGTGGTACTACAGGGATATGCATCTAATGCACATGCCACAGGTATAGTAGGGTGTTGCATTGTCATGCCTCACCTATGGGCAGCAAGAACACTATCTGTACTATTGTGTGGCATTGTGTATTGTAATAGGGGTATGTGTCCTCGGAATGCTGTACCCTACAGATATACAGACATGCACACATATGCACACTTGCCAGAACTCAATGGGTATTGTACAGGGACTGACGGACAGCTTGGCAAGTAGCTATGCAGTAGGATGAATGTGTTGACAGATAGATGTTTGACAGCAATATGTATGCCATTACTACATGTTGGAAGCCCTCACTAACATGCTGTACAGATGGTAGTCTACAGTTACATTCCACATGTCAGATCATTATCCAGTAGGGGATATATACTGTGACACAGCTCACACACCAGGAACACGACAGTGAGGCCTCAGAGTCCAGCTATGCCTGCAGGTGTACTTTTTGTCAGTACTACATTTAGCACTCTACTCTTGCCTGGGAAAGCACTGTCAACAGTACTTCTGCCATGATGCACTACGTGCAAGTGTGACAGCATGTACCCTGGGTTACTACCCCTGTATGTAACACATTCACATGGATAACATTGCTGTACAGGTCTCATATACTTGTGTGTCCCAGACTTGACACTCACACCCCTTGCTACTGTAATGACAGCACATAGATGCATGTATTGTACATGGCATTACATACACTTATTACAGATGTCATTACTCTGATATGTTATCAGACTGGGTGGTAAGAACTGGTAACCAGGGCTAAGGCATGCTTAGCAGGTGTCAGCATTGCTGCAATATTACAGCTGAACACATTTACGCACTGGTAGGGGAAGCCTAAAGCGTGTAAGTGCCCGTACATTTAACCGTACATTAGCACTGCTCAGCTTCATGCAAACCCGCGCAAACCTGCTTAAAGCTGCTCAAAACTACACAAAACTGCCTTAACCACTCCGTATCCAACAGCCTTTGCTCTTCCCAGCAACAAAATAAACAGCCCATGTGGATTTTGAACCCAGGAGCCTGTACACTCTAGTCACATCAGTTAACCACTACACCATAACCACTGTGAAGACAGTTGTTATTTTTCCAATATATCTATCACTACACATATTGATTAGTACTGAATGATTGCTTTGACTTCCACAATTGTGTAGTACTTGATATTACAATTGTATAACATATGTTGTTATATCATAATGTACAAATATCAGATACATACGGTGAGATACATCTGGGAAGGTACACATAACTGTGATGATTACACATGACAAGAATATAGATATATACATATATATATATGTTGATATATGTCTACATGTACATACACATGTATATTCATACATATGTCTCTCTACACATCTGTATAGTGCATCATATATATGACCATTTGTAGATATCTTTGTATATACAAATATATATGTATATATATATATATATATATATATATATATATATATATATATATATGTGTGTGTGTGTGTGTGTGTGTGTGTATACATATATATATATATATATATATATATGTGTGTGTGTGTGTGTGTATAGATATATATATATATGTATGCACATCCTATGTGTACAGATGTACCTATTTATGTTGATATATATGTAGATATCTATAACTATATGTGCATATGTATCTTTATCTATATATATATATATATATATATATATTCATATATACCTATTTATATATATATATATATATATATATATATATATATATGTGCATATATATATATATATATATATATGTTGACATATATATATATGTGTATGTATATATATATATATATATATATATATATATATATATATATGTATATCCATGTATGTATGCAGATATGCATATGTATATATATCTATATAGATATATGGATGACTATATAAACATATATGTTTAACATATGTCTATATCATGGAATGGAGTCCTACCTCAGCACCAATAGTCCCGACCACTTAGTGCAAGGGGATGTCATGTATGTATTGCAGGTATTTATGTAGACTGTTGCTACTGTAATAGGGGTTGTCTTAACAGGCATGTTTTGTGTGGGAGGTCACATCTGCATTTGACATGTGTGCCATTGGCTACTGACAGACATCCTAAGGACATCATAGTACAGTACCACTGCTAGCACAGTAATGATCCTGTGGACTACAACAGAGATATGACCAATATATCTGGACAGTGTGGCACTCTGTGGTCAGTCCACAGGTGTACACATAACCCCTTCATGCGAGACATGTGGACCACGCCTCCCAATGTGGATGCTAATAGCCATGTACATGGATATATCACTTAAATACTGGACTAGATATGCCCACACAGTTTATGCATGCACACACGCCAGTCTGTCCTGACACATAATACCTGGTGGTGCAGAGGTCACATGGCCACATACTACCCAAGAGGTAGTGACATACATCTGTACAGAATCCCACTTCTTTGTCAGAAATACACAACAGTTATGTTGGCCTGGCAGCAGTATGTCTTGCAAATAACTGGACATAGCACACTGGGTAATTACACTAGGCTGCTGGACATGTCACAAAGCACTGTGCAAACTGCAGGCAGACTGTCCCAACACTGGGCTACATTTTGTATGGGGGAATACATATGTACCTGCGATTATAGCGGGCTCTAGATGCATGTCACAGCACAGAGTAACAGACACCTTTGAGAAAGTGCATACCCACAACCAATGTGCACACAGCCACATCCACATATGGTGCACAAGCTTAATATGACACTATATGGACTGTCTGATAAACACCATCCTCATATGTGCCACTCACACACAAACCCAACATACACTGGGCCATAGCACAGTGTGATCCAATGACTGTCTGTGGTATGGGATGCATGCGTGTCTGGCCCTACAGACATGTGAGCCAATAGGGTATCATACACTGGAGCAGCATGCAACATCATATAGAACAGGACCAAGACCAATGGCATCTACCACAGTCTGTGCACACCCCAAGGTATGCATGCGCAATACACATACTGTCAACAATCACCCTAAGTACACAGACCCCAGTACTGTACACACAACTGCAGAATGCCAAAGTTATGTCCTCAGAAACAGCACCTACTATACATAACATGTCTAGCAATCTGATATCTGACTGGCTTGTTATCAGGTATGATGTCAATAAATAATGATGCACAGAACATATGCACCTCTTACTGCATGACATTTGACAGACTTGTGGCTGGAGCTACGAACACTGGCCCAATATTGGCATGTTGCTGTGATAACCTCATACATTTACTGTCGTACCAGGGTTTGTCGTGACATATGTCCTATGAGGGATATGAAGTCAGTAACTCCCATGGCTGTCACCATGTACTGACTGCAATCCTCACACTATGCTTCTGCAGTTCTCAGGTATTATGTGAGTAACACAAGAAACAAAGGCTCCACACACTGCCCAGTCTGCAGATGACCCTACAGATGGGAGTTTCCTCAAAACATAGCACTGTCATGGCGGGTATTAAAACATGTAGAACAGCCATATCCACACATACCCTGTTAAACCGACATTACTCCAAATGCAGAATAGCAACACTTACATGCTGTAGTCATGTCTGGCACATCACCCTCTTGTCCTTTGACCTGTTTCCACAGTGTATGTTGTTAGAGGTAAATCCCAAAACCATCTGTGATGCTGTTTGCCAAACACCAGATCTAGGTCCTGCTCACAGTGAATGAAAAGGCCCAACACCAACATGATGTTCCTAGATATTGGAGTGTGTTTACATGCAATTGGCTATGGGAATGTTATCACAGCTGTTCCACATGCAATCAGCTAGAGGGCAACTGCAATTTGTGCAGAGGCTGCCAGCTGATCATGAGCATCACTTACAAAACACAAGCTGCTGCCCAAGCAAAGCAGGTGTACTTCTCCACATTCACCAGAGAGGGAATGAGAGAGACGGACTGAGACAATGTAAGTCAGGGAGGGGGTGGGAGAGTAAAACCTAAGCATGTTTGTGTCACACACCTACAAGTACAGGGTTTCAAACCTCTGACTATGTATTGCTATCATGTCTATGCAGTTATTGCATGCACCACATAGCTTATATGTTGGGGAGCTGTCCACACATATGTGTGATGGTGAGTGACATCTGCAACAGTGATATAGTAGCGATATAGTAGGTGTAGTATATTTATATTTTTATATTTATATTTATATTTATAAAATGTATTATTATTTTGTGAACAATGTTATTTATACTGTTTTATGGATAAAGACATGATTTTTTATATCTATCCTATCATAAAAAATATATATACTGACAACCAAACAAAATGAAAAAATGAACTGCAGACCTGCTGGCAAAAAAAACAAGTAAACCAGAAGCCAAAAATTTAGCGCTTTCATCCACTGTTTAATACGTGAACTTCCTCAGAAAAATTTTCTTTATATAATCAAATGAATGTATATACACATATATACACATACATATGTATAAATGCAAAAATACAATCATAAAAATGCAGTGTAAATTCATGCTATGTGAATAGCATAATAATCAACTTGTGTGTGTGTGTGTGTGTGTGTGTGTGTGTGTGTGTGTGTGTGTGTGTGTGTTTGTGTGTGTGTGTGTGTGTATGTGTGTGTCTCTGTGTGTGTGATGTGTGCGTGTGTGTGCGTGTGTGCGTGTGGGGGGGTACATATTTATATGTGCATATGTGTGTGTGTGCATGTGCAGGTGTGTGTATGCATGTGATTGTTGTGTCTACGTGGGAGAGGTCTTTGGATACGCATTTCATATGCTCAAGTTGATTATTATGCTATTCACACAGCATGAATTTACACTGCATTTTTATGATTGTATTTTTGCATTTATACATATGTATGTGTATATATGTGTATATACATTCATTTGATTATATACATATATATATATATATATATATTTATTTGTTATCATTATGACAATACTTCATTTTTGTAGAAAATCACATTTATTTTTTCAGTTTGATGGTCATGATGTAATTTCCTGTTTAGTAAGTTATTTAAGTAACTGGAAATCATTTGAAAATGTTTCTGAGGAAGTTCATGCATTAAACAGTGGACGAAAGCGCAATATTTTTGGCTTCTGGTTTACTTGTTTTTTTTGCCAGCAGGTCTGCAGTTCAAAATATATATATATTTATATTTTTTATTTTAGGTAGTGTAGTGGTGCTTACGTTAGGTATTTATTTTAGACTATATGTTTGTGTTAAAATATGTTCGTGTTACTAAAAAAGTTATTTTTTCTTTAAATGGTTTGATTGAATAATTGAGATGGCAATTGACTGTGTATTTAAAGCATTCTTGAGTGATGTGTTTTTTTATCTGAAGAAGTTTGTTGATTGGGACAAATGAAAAGCGCTTCTTTGGATTAAATTTTCATTGTTCTCTACTTGGTGCTGTCTCGTGGTTCCTGCCTTTGTTGTTTGGATTCATAGTTTACTGTTTGCCTGTTTTTAGTTTTAGTAGGTGTAGTACACGTCCCTGCCCACATGAACAGGTGTTAGCGTCAACACAGCCACAGGGACTCACACACATTGACACAATTGGCAGGGCAGGAATACACTTCCTAACTACTTAGTTTGCCACAATACAGTAATGCGCAGGTATCATATGCACCACAGGGGTTATCCAGAGGTTATATGGGAAAAGGGTATGTGAAGGTGTCTGACATCAGACTGCATGCTTCAGTATGCCAATGGGAGTTATAGTGAGTGTGAATGTGGTCGAAAGCATTATACACCACACACACAGAAACAGAGTGCCAGTACTGACATGCATGGGTGCACTGCTTCACAGGTGTGTAGTGGTTGACTGTGCCAGAAGGCTATACAAGGCTAGGTGAAAGGTATACCTTGGCATCAGGCCACATGACAATGGTCTGCAGTGTGGCTCAGGAGTGTAGTGTCTGGGATGGCCCACACAGGTGGGTATTGTATTCACCATCCAGTCACCTGGGTTATTATTGTGTGTGGCCAGTGTTGTCCAATGCTTGCCATGCATGTGTTCTATAGTCCATGACATGGACAGTGTCTGGGATGTGCACACATCTCACATGCATGTGCAGTGACATGTAGAACTGTACCTGGAGTATCTGGCCCATGTTGTGTACACAGATTGTTATCATCAGATGTGCCAGTCCTGGCTTCATGTGGCGGGAACTGGTAATGGACAGCAGGTTGACCCTGCACCTACATTGACAGCATGTTACAGGTATTCCATGGTGTCAGTGGCATCTGTCCATACAGGACATGTTTTTAAGGCATGGTATGTCCTTTGTGGGTCACATTTGAAGGCACCACAGTTGTTACAGGAGTCCAGTGGGAGACATAGTGAAGGTGCACTGTCTGCAATTATGTGCCTATTGTACTGATGGACAGGGTGCCATGCCCTCTGTAGTTCACTGCAATCACACCATGGTTACTATCTGTGGGCAATATGCATGGTACTACCAACATAGCAGTTGTTGCCTAGGCAAGTGTGATTGTGTCTGAGACATGGGTTGTGGATGTTCTCTGGGTAATACAAGAGTTGCTTACTTTGTTTGCCAGGCCTTGATGTCACATGTAGGGATATGGATTAGCACCCCAGCCTCTCGGCTATTTGACATCTGATATCCTTGTATGGTGGACATTGTGACATATAATAGGGCCACCATATAAGAAATCTGCAAAACCCGCTACACAATGTGTCCATTTCTTACACACTCACAGCCACCTCTACACAGGATACGAATGACAAACACAGACACACAGTTACCATCTCTGGAATTAGAACTTATCTCACTGCAGCATTATGCAGTTATAGGCTGAGCCACAGAGATTACTGGCCTACTCCTTCCCCAAAGATGTATTTCAGTGGGAATGACATCAGCAGTCTTAATGAAGAAGGTCAATGGAGGTTGTAGTGACTGTGAATGGCCTCAAAAGCATTGCACCCTACACAGACAAACAACCATTCACACTTGCCATGTCTGGGAATAGAACCCCTACCAAACTACTATATCACACTACAGCATTATGCTGTTATAGGACATGCCATGGAGGTTATTGGAGTACTTTTTCCCCAAAGGTGTATTTCACTGGGAATGACATCAGCAGGCTTGCCAAAGTAGGTCAATGGAGGTTGTAGTGACTGAATGGCCTCAAAAGCATTGTGCCCTACAAAGACAAACAAACATTCACACTTGCCATGTCTGGGAATAAAACCCCTACTGAACTACTATATCACACTACAGCATTATGCTGTTATAGGATGCACCACAGAGATTACTGGAGTACTCTTTCCCCAGAGGTGTATTTCAAAGTAAATGACATCAGCAGGCTTGCCAAAGTAGGGCATTTGAATTGTAGTGAGTGTGACTAGCCTAAAAAGCATTGATCCCTACACCGACAGACAGACACACACACACACACACACACACACACACACACACACACACACACACACACACACACACACACACACACACACACACACAGTTGCCATGTCTGGGATTAGAATTCCTACCTAACTAGTTTATCACACTACAGCATTATGCAGTTATAGGATGCACCACAGAGATTACTGGGCTATTCCTTTCCCAAAGGTGTATTTCAAAGTGAATGACATCAGCAAACTTGCCAAAGTAGGGTATTTGAATTGTAGTGAGTGTGATCAGCCTAAAAAGCATTGCTCCCCACAGAGACAGAGACATACACATCGTTGCCATGTCTAGGATTAGAACTCCTACACAACTAGTTTATCACATTACAGCATCACACAGTTATGGGACATGCCACAGAGATTACTGGGCTATTTCTTTCCCAAAGATGTATTTCAAAGTGAATGACATCAGCAGGCTTGCCAAAGTAGGGCATTTGAATTGTAGTGAGTGTGACTAGCCTAAAAAACATTCCTCCCTACACAGACAGAGATACACACACACACAATTGTTATGTCTGGGATTAGAACTCTTACCTAACTAGTTTATCGCACTACAGCATTACGCAGTTATAGGACGCACCACAAAGAGTACTGGTCTATCCATTCCCCAAAGGTGTATGTCACAGTGACCGACATCAACAGGCTTGCCATAGTAGGGCTATGTGTGTGTGCATGGGCTATAACCCATTCATGTAGAGGTAGACACACCACACTCAGGCATACACAGGTTTATTTTCTGCAAGTATGTGTATACAACTGCTAGTTGACTACTGACTTGTACAGTCATGTTCCACAGCTAGCACTAGCACCACAGAGTCTTTAATGCTGAGGGATACCAGTGGCTAATTTCTACAGTGAGTGACATTTACACAACATGTGGTTTTAGCCATTTGGCTGTGTGCTGGGTGGGACAGGCCTCATGATGGAAGGCTCTTTGTCACTGTCACTCTCTTCCACACATCTATGTATGTGCACTTTTGACATATTATAGGGGTTGTCCTTGGACATATGTGTGTATTCCTATCCAATGTGTGTGCAAATCATGACTGGTGCATACTAAGGAGGGTATGCACTAACATCTGCAACTGTCAGATGTGTATGATCCACTGTTGTTGGCAGACATGGGCTTCATTTGTTTAAGTGTGCGAGCATGCCTAGTATGCCCTTCTGTACTGAATGTGTGGATCCATTACAGGTAGATTGTACTCCAGTGCAGACTTTTGTGTTCTACGCCTACAGCTAGCAAAATGTTTCTGCAGGATATCTGTAGATCAGTTGGCAATATGGGGTCGAACTGGACAAGGGATAGTGGGTAGTGTAGGTGATTGTGTTTGTGCTGCTTCTGCTACATTGTCCTGGTGTAGGTAGATATTCAGACATGTGTCTTGTTATATACTGTGATGTTTTATGTCCTCAAGTACTGTCAGGTAGACATTTTTGCTCACAGTGATGTCCCAGGGAACACAGGGTGACTGCAGCTGTGTCCAGTATTGTGGTCAAACACCTACATATTCCTGGAACTTTATGCCATTCTGGAGGGGGAGCTGAAGACACTTGCTGCTGGGTCTGTGTAACCAGTTCAGCACCTTGGTACAGTGATGCCAGAGGATCCCATACTTGTACATCCATTGACGTGACAGTATGGCCTTATCTTGTTGTGGCAATACCTCACAGCTGTACAGATTCACACAGGTTACCCAGAGGCAGGGGTCATAAGTCAGGACATTACCCCTATTGTGGTGTACGGGCAGGTTTATAGCCACCCATTTTTGTGTTTGAAACCAGGGATAGTATGTGACAAGGCTGTGTTTTGGACTTTGCAAATTCCATGCTGTCCATGTTCCCACCCACCCCCTCTATTATTCTATCCTCTTCCATACATTATGCAAACATTCTCTGATACTTTACCTATAGTTATCACCTCATCACAGTTGTATTTTGGTGTTGGTTCACAGTTCATGCAGTGGGATGTGGTGGACGTGTTACTGTAGTTTGTCCACATGGCCTTGCATATGGGTTATATGGAATGTGTTACGTTGTTATTTGGGTGTCCATGACATAACATACATTAGCAGTTTGGGTGAGATGCAGGCCTTTGGCAGAAGCCTGTAGGCCATTTGATGGTTATGCAGGCCAGCTGTAGCAGGCTGTTGCATTCTGTTAGTCCTGCAGTACCAGACTGCCATACAGTATATTCCCCTGGGGTGACAGGGTAGGCATGCTAGGTGTTCATGCCAACACTTTCTATCAGTATTGATCAGGTGGTGTGGATGCTGGCAGGGTGCTGTTTACAGATAGGGACACACCTGCATGGGACATCTGCACTGCATGCTGCATTCTTTCACTATTGCCATACACAGGTGGGGGTCATATTGTACCCATTCCCGACAGCAGAGATAAGACCAGAGAGGTACCTGTGGGTAGTGGTTGGGTGAGCTGGGTGTATGTGTGATATGGACACTACTTGCATCTGACTGACAGATATGCATGGGGCATTCCAGTTATGCTGGCTTGTGCATCAGCTCTTTCTCAATACATCAGTCCTATCACCTTTGTGATCTGCAAGTGTTTGGCCAGACGACATTGATATTCCCTTCTACAAGCCCAGATAATGTGATGCATACCTGTATGTACAATTCCAAGGGTGTGTCCATTTCATTTTTATACATTATACACTGTATGTCTGGGGTACTTTTCTCTGTGTACTGGTTACATATCTAGCCCAACAGTCATGCCATGTCCATCTTTCGGATGGTGACACATAGTGCCACCATACATTTACAATGGCTTACTGCTAGATTGTGTTATACTGGGAAGCATTGTGTTTGGCACTGCAGTTGTGAGGACTTGGCCCTGTCATCAGCAGTAGTGGGCAATGGCCACCAGGTCACACCTCAACATGCATACATACTGACCACTCTCACACAATATGAAACACACACCAACCTAACACACACATACCTGCATATTGTACAGATGCTACAATTTATCCTGCTACCTTGGCCACCTCAGGTCATCTGTGCTCCACTGGTATTATACCTACACATACATGTTACTATATATCTACATGGGATTGGAGGGGGGGCATGCCTAACTGTTACTACATTTCTACATAGGGTTGAGGGGGGCACACCTGACTGTTCCAACATGTCTACATCAGATTGGGGGGGGGACCAGACTGTTACTACATTTCTAAATAGGACTGAGGGGCACACTTGACTGTTTCTACATTTCTACATATGATTGCAGGGGGCACGCCTGACTGTTACTACATTTCTACTTAGGATTGATGAGGCACACCTGACTGTTACATGTCTATATCTGATTGGGGGGGGGGCAGCAAACTGTTACTACATTTCAACATAGGATTGGAGGTGGGGAACGCCTGACTGTTTCTGCATTTCTGCATAGGCTTGGGGGGGGCAATCCTGACTCTTTCTACATTTCTATAAAGGATTGGGGGGCACACCTGACTGTTTCTACATTTCTACACAGGATTGGGGGGCACACCTGACTGTTTCCACATTTCTATATAGGATTGGGGAGGCACACCTGACACTTGTACACATTTGCTATAACTGTACTGGTATGGCAGGTACTCCATTTCATTCTGTATTGTAACCTGTCATGCTGACAAGAGGCATATCAGTGTACTACAGGTCTTACGTTTGATTGACCTACATACCAGTTTCTGACTTCTTACCCTTCAGAACTCACATCCTACTGCCTGACCTGATGTAGTCTGTCTGTATAAGCCAGGGGGAGGTTACCCATAGCGATCATTCAGAGGCCTTAGCATGGCCTATGTTTATGTTTGTCTACACCTGTCCTGCTGGCTGAGACTGTTGTTGGGTATGTGAACCTCCCTGACTGGCATGTGTTGTTTCATATGGACAAACATGTGGCTCAGCACATTTTCTGCAGTGGGTTTTGTCAACATGTGTAGTACTGGCTACTATAGTGACACCAGCATCTGTTACAGATCACATGCTGCCACTATAAGTATCTACTATCTGCTGGCATCCCATTCAGCCACCCAATTCCCTTGCATGCTCACATCCATACCATAGATACAAGTAACAGCACATGTTACTACATTTGGCAATTGGTAAGCAGAGTGACTTACCTTGTGGGTGTGCCAGTAAGTATTGAGGATGGTGCTGGAGGGCTGCCTATGTTGGATGCACATAGTACACTCCCTATACATGGTTGAGCACAGGTAGTGTCATGTTTGGCATCCCTTTTACTGTATGAGTGAGTCAGAGAGAGGTGTCATTCCTTGGGTCCCTCTTGTGTCAGTGTATGTGCTATGCGTTGCCTCTTTGCCAAGGCCAGGGCATACTGGGCATGCCTCCTTCTGCTTACTGGGGCAGGCTCAAGTTGTTCCTCCTCTGAGTCACTCTGTGCCTGTGCAGGCCTTGGCAAAGGTGGGGGGCTGTGTGGCCCTGCCCCGTGCTGTTCCTGCTGCAGCTGTTTCCACAGGAACATATTGTGTAGGATGGCACATATGATGACAATTTGAGTACATGTAGCTGGGGAATACTGCAAGGCTCCACCAGATGTGTCCAGGCACTGGAACCATGACCTGAGCATCCCAAACACACGCTCTATTATAATTCTGGTCTGTCCATGTGCCTCATTATGGAGTTCTTGTTCAGGTGTGTGTGCATTTCTGATGGGTGTCATTAGCCATGGTTCCAGTGAGTAACCAGCATCCCCCACTAGGTGACCATAAGCGATGTCCCCATTGGCAAATCTCTGGTATAGCTGTGTCAGATTCCAGATGTGGGAATCATGATAGCTTCCAGGGCAGCCAGCACACACATTCATTATTATGCCCTGGTCATTGCACACAACCTGGCAGTTGATGGAGGGGAAGCCCTTGTGGTTGATGTACACCATACCTCACTCACCAGGTAGTGCTTTGATGTGTATGCGCGTGCAGTCTATAGCATCCACTACCTCAGGGTATTCTGCTATTTGGGGGAAGAAACACGTATTGCTGGCCAATGCCTCACGGGTGTTGGGTAAGTATACGTGCTCACCGGCATGTGCTGACATGGCATCCAGGAACTCGTGGAGCACCCTGGATGCTGATGCCTGTGAGATCCCCATGATATCCCCAGTTGGCCTTTGGAAGGTACCTGTGGCTAGTATTCTCAGAACTACACATACCTTGGTATCCACTGGGATGGGTTCCTCTCTGTTAGTTTTGTGTGTCAGGCGTGACAATTTGCTGTAGGAGGTCGCTGTCTTCCCTATAGCACTCCAGTATCTTCAGCTCATGAAACCCTTGGTAGGTTACCCTGGGTCTGTACACTGTTCTCTGTCTCCTCACTGTGGGTTGGTCGACAGCATTCTCATCCTCACCACCCTCAGCCTCTTCCACATGTTGATGTATGATAGGTACTGCAGCCCCTATCATTTTGTTGTTTTTGTTTGTTAAACTTAACCCGCTTATATACACCGGTGGTGTACAGTATGTGGGAAAAACCAGAGGGAAAGGTGTTTGCATAGTTTATAGTAGTGTTCTGGACTGGGCTGGTCTTCTGCCTGTGTAATTGGCTGATTCTGATACATTTCCCCTGCCAGCTATGCCAGTTCTCCCTGATTACCTTCCTACTGCTGCATTCCATTCCCATTGCCTTCCTGTTTAAGCCCAGGGACGCGCTGTGCAAACACAGTGCTCAAATGTGCACAGGGCTGCTATTTCCTGGTTTACTTTTTTTTTCCTTTGAAACCCAGTGCACAGTGCGCACACCCACTTAGGCAATGTAAAGAGTGCTAGGCAGCCTCAGACACACCCCTTTGCTTAGCTCTGCTAAGCTAAGGGTAAACCAGAGCCACAGGGCACCAATCCGCTTACAGTATGCCTGACACACCCCCTATGATGTCAGCTAACTCCAAGGCTTGCACCAGGCTATTCCTGCTCTTACACTGTTGGGTGTTGACTAGCATTGGGGGGAAATCTGGGATTTAGTATCATTCCCCTCATTTGTATAGGATTGCCTGCTGATGCATAGTTACAGGTCCCACACTGAGCCTCCCCCTTAGCAACCACTATTCACTGGCCATGTTGTCTTCTGCCTGCCATTGTGTATAATGGCAAAATAGTGAATTTGTTTAGAATACTTATTTTAGGGTTTTTTTTCATATATTTTGGCCGATCTCATTTGTGAGCCGCTGCCCTATGCTTAAACAGCTGAAATTGGCTAAAAAAAATAAAAATTATTTTTTTTTTGCAACTGTTTTCCATGCCAATGGCCATCAGTATTACTTGAAAAAAGTACACTGTCCTCTGGAATTCAAATAAGTGTAGAGTCACTCTGAGAAATATTCTCTGGCAAAGGCAATCTGCTGCATCACTGGTTCAGAGACTGGAAGTATATGTCTTTGATTCCTTCTGAAATCCATTCCTTCAGATTGTATGATGTAAGCTCTCAGTTCTTCACAAAGATTTTTGACTATACCCACCCAGTTATATCCTTTAGATGTTTGCATTTTTCTGAGAGGTTTGCTGGACTTATCATAGTACAACTTTTGTGACTGATGTTTTTTTTTTCAAAAGTTGAGCTTTGACCATTCTGTTATTCTTTGTTTTTTACTAACAATTGTTTACTTATTGGTAAAGTTGTTCTTGTCTGTCTGGACATTAATCTCTGATCAGGTGAGCCAAGCAAGTTATCTTGAGGAATTTTCTGAGATTGTGTAAGTTAAAAAAAACATCAGTAGCATGTATCTTAGATTTCTCCAATAAACATTTCACACTTTGAACTGCACACTCAGCTAATCCATTACACTGTGGATATTCAAGACTACTAGTAACATGGACAAAGTCCCAAGAATCAGCAAATTTCTTAAACTGCTGATGTGTAAATTGCACCATTGTCAGAAATGACTTTGAATGGACTACCATGGACAGAAAAATGTCTCTTCAACTTAATAATAACAGTGCTGGACACTGAGTTAGGAAGAAGGTCAATTTCAAACCAATATGATTGAGTTTACTAACACAAAATAATGCTGACCATTCCATTTAAAAATATCAGTAGCAACCGTTGACCATGGCAATTCAAGAATCTGGTTTAGCTGAAGTGGTTCTTTTTGTTGGTGCTGTTCAGTACTATTGCAAATAGAACATGCTTGGGTTTCCTTCTCTATATATTTTGACATAGAAGGGCAAAATACTATGCTTCTTGCCTTTCCTTTGGTTGAATCAGTACCTGAGTGATCATTATGCAGAATTCTGATATATTAATTTTGTAATTCTTTAGGAATTACCACTTTAGGACCTTTCATGATGATTCCATCTTCCATCATAAACTCATCTCGGTAAGGGAAATACTATTGCATGTCAAGTGGTAGACTGTTTGTTTGTACTGGCCATCCTCGACTGACAACATTTTTTAGCTTCTAGAGAATTAGGTCTGAATCTGTGTAATTTCTAAGCTCATCAAAATGTTCATAGGTTCATAGGTGGGTACTAGGCTATTGGCACATGGGCCTGAGTATGCCTAGCCAAAAAGGTTCCTTGTCTTTTGCCACCGAAGAAAGTTATTTTCCTGTGCCCCTGTCAAGCAGAGCCACCAAAGTGATCCCCAGGGTGAATTTCCTATTTCCCATCCACTCAAGATTCTTCTTGAAGAGTGCTAATGAGGAGCTTTGTTTGATATAGATGAGTAACTTGTTCCAGAGTATGGGAAGTCTCTGGGACAGGAATCTATCCCTCCAGCATGTTCTGTTTATTGTGATGACAAGGTTTAGGTCCCTAGAGCATGTAGCTCAGACGGATTGGGATTTCTTTAGGTGGAGCATGTCCAACAGCTCTGGGTTTGACATAGCTTTGTATGTTAGGCTGACAGCACCTCGGAGTAGGCGATATGCTACGGAGTAAAGCTGGAGTTTTTTGAGATGGTCAGCATAGGGCATCTGTTTGAGGCCAGTAATCCTCTTTGTGAGGTACTTCTGCAGCCTTTCCAGCTATTGTAGGTGTCTTATGGGGTGCATCAAAGGGGCGTTGTACTCTATAATGGGTCTAATTAGTGATGAGTAGAGGGGAACAATGACCTCTTTTTTCCTGAATGAGAACCCTTTCATGATGAGGTGTGCCACATAGAAGGATTTCCTGACCACTGTGGTGATGTGATTATCAAAGGTCTCGTATCACACTTTCGGTGTTAAGTAGACATCCACCTATGTGGTAGTTCATGGGTACAAACTTCTTCCCAAAGGGGATGACAATGCACTTTTTGGCATTGAGCTCAAGGCCATGGCTCTGACATCAGTCATCTGTCTCAGTGAGGCCCTTCTGTAGGATGTCCACATTGTTTGGGGACTCGACTATGGCTTAACTTTGTTAACCAGAAACCTTCTGTGTTAACCTGTACTTCAGGGAAGTAGATACCAAACAGGAGATGGCCCAGGAGATGTGACAATGACAATTTTTTGACTTCCATTACTTCAAAGTCTGCTTTCTCATTTTCAGGTTGCTCTGTTGTTTGTCTGGGTGCTCCTGACAAAGCATCACCAAGGTATAAATATTTGTCTTTTGTATAAACAATATTGAAATTGTACTTTTGCAATTTTAACATGTATTGCAGGCATGCTGGGGCTGTGTGCATTGGCTTTTTGAAAATTGTTACTAGAGGTTGGTGATCAGTATCTATTTGGATAGATTTTCAATAAATATAATCATTGAACTTCGAACATATAAACACTACTGCCAAAAGCTCTTTCTCTATTTGTGCATACTGCATCTCTGTTTGAATTAAAGTTCTGGATGCATAGGCTACTGGTATGCCTTCCTGAAGACATGCTGTGCCAAGTCCATACTCTGAAGCATCACACTGTAAGGTTTGTGAACATCATAATATCTTAATGTGGGTGGACTGGCAATTTCCTCCTTTAGAACGTCAAATGCTCTTTCGTGTTATTCCAACCAAGACCAGTTTACATTTTGCATGTCAACTCACATAATGGTGCTGAAAGCTCACTCATGTCTGGGATGAACTTTCCTAAATAGCTGACCATACCAAGAAAATGTTGTAAAGATGTGACATTTTCTGGAACTGGCATCTCAAGAATTGCTGCTTGCTTAGACAGATCTGGTTGTAAGCCAGAACTGGTAAACAAATGACCCACATAAGTAACTTCTTTCAGCTTGAATTTACATTTCTGAGGGTTCAGTTTAAGACTGACTTCACGTGCACGGTCTAGAACTTTTCTGAGGTTTTTGTCATGTTCATCTTCACCATTGCCCCCTATAATAATGTCGTCTACTATGATAGCACAATGATAACCAGAAAAAAATTGCTCCATTGCATGATGAAATACTTCACTGGCAGAAATGATCCCAAATGGCTTTCTCAAATATCTACCTCCCAAATGGTGTACTGAAAGTGGTTAACAATGAAGATCTGTGATCCAGCAAAATTTGCAAAATATAATCTTTTGCATCTAAGACTGAAAAAATAGTGGCATTTGGCATGAAAGCAGCTACTTGTTCTATTATATGCATCAGATGATGGGGATGTTTAAGTGCTTTGTTTATGTCTCTTGGATCAATACATATTTGAATATCATTTGAGCTTTTCTTATGAGCTACAACCATGGAGAATACCCATTAATTTGGTTCTTCTACTGGAGTTAGAACACCTAAATTCACCATTTTATCAAGTTCTGCTTTTAGTTTGCTCTGCATTGCTACCAGAACCTTCCTAGCTGGTCTGACAACTGGGCTTACTTCATGGTTTAACTTCATAGAATATGTGACTGGTAGTTTGCCAAGCTTGTCTTTGAAAATATCAGCATATGCACTAAAAATATTCGGTGTAGAACTATCATTGTTGGTCAGATTTACATGGTAGACCTCTTTATTAAATGAAATCAGTCCCATTCTCAGACTGTCTTTGAGGTCTAACAGTGACTGCACATGTCTTTTGACTACATAAAACTGCGAGTCATAGCTGTTTCCAGCAGAATGGCACGTAAGAATTATTGCTTCATCAGTTTGATCTCTTCACCACCACAAGCCCACTTTGCTGAATCAAGTTGCTCACCAGCTTGTACTTTAGCAAGCATTTGTGCTGATATAACATTGCACTTGGTTCCAGTGTCTACTTTAAGCTCTACAGGTTTCCCATTAATATATACAGTACAAAATATTTCCCTCTTTGCTGACAACTGACAGTCTACTGTATTAACTGTTTCATCGATCACAGAGAGACCATCAACATAGAAAGTTTGCTCGAAGCTCTCTATTTGATCTACTTGCTTCTTTGGATACTCTCTCTTTAAGAAAATAATTTGTCACTTTAGACTTACAAAGCCTTTTGAAATGAGTCCACTTTTTACATTTGTAACATTGCTGACCAAAAACAAAGCACTTCTCCCATTTATGTTCATGACTACCCACACAATTATGACAGCTAACAATAAGATTTGCTGTCACACCCTTTGGTTTATCATTCTTTTCATTTTAACTTTTTATTGCACACTATCAACATTTGCACTGGTAAATACTATATGCATGTTTTTCTCATTCGGAAGCATATTCATGTACTTTTCTGTAATCTCATATATCTCAGAAATCTCTATGGCTTTGCTTAATATTAAATCTCTATCTCAAAACAAAATCTTTCGCACTGCATCAATATTAACACCACACACAAGCCTGTCTTTTATCATCTCATCTCGTAAATCACCAGATCTGCACATTTTAGCTTTATTTCTGAAGTCAGTAATACATGCTGCTATAGTTTCACCAGGCTTTTGATTTCTTGCGTAAAATATGTGCCTTTCCATTGTAATATTTGTTTGTAGGTTACACATTTCTCTAAATTTACTTTTCAAGCACTCAGGGTCTTCCCGCATTTCAGCCTGTATCATAATATGATGGTTCCCCCTCCCCTGCATACACAGCAGGTACATACACAAATGAACGTTCACTCTCAATGGCTTCTGAGCCAGCTAAATTAAGAAGTATAAATGCTCTTGTACGTGCGTCTTTATCAGAAAATGCAACCTGTATGATAATATCATATTCTTGATGAAACACTCTCCAATTCTCAGAAATATTGTTATCAAACACCAGTGGTCCAGGTCTACAAAATCCCTCTGCCATAACAACAAAATTCATTTAAATATAAGAATAGACCACATACTTATAATTACAACCTGCATACACTCAAGCATCAAGTGTGTTTAATAGAACATTTCTCTAAGCGACAATAAACTGACACTATTTTATTTTAGGGTCCTATTATTTATTTTTCAATTTCACTCAAAGTGAATATTGATTCAGCTAAAAAGTGTTTAATAACATCATTAGAATAAGGTCCTTCTCATCTCTCTTTCCTTTTGTTTTATTTAATATTAGAATGTACAGGAAACATTGAATAAAGAACAATTATCTTTCTTTCTAATTCATATTTCCAAAAAGTTTTCCTTATAAACTATACAAAAAAACATTTGATTCCTCTTTCAATAATCATAGAAACAATTAGAATGATGACAGCTGAAGTTGAATTATATTACGCAGTAAGATATGTATAGACACATGAATATGAAAGTGATTTATGATATTAATACAGCTGACAATTGTATTAGAGCAGGTTCATTTTCAGACTACATGTTAATGTATTTATTCAGGTTATAATAATGTTGTTATGTTTGTTAGACCAAATTAGGTTTAGGTAGTAATAATAAAGTAATATAAGTGAATAACTTCCTTGTAGTTGGTCGTGGGGGCAATTGTTATAAAAAGGTCAAGTTTGAATATTACAGCCTTGTTGTTATAAGATGAACATTTAGGTATGTACCCCATTTTTAAAATAAAATGGGTATTTCTTTATAATTAATTTGAAAATACGATGGGATTGATAAATAACTATTCTTGTTTGGAATATTATGTTATTCTATTAACTGTTTCTGACTTCTAACACTTAAAAGTACACACAAGTAGGGTAGATTTGTTAGGCATTTGATTTCTAACACATTCAAGGCACTGTTCTGATTACTATCAAACTTGTCATCTAATAGATTCATTTACATTGGTGTTGTACTTATAACAATGGGATATACAGAGAGAAAGGCTGACAAACAATACCAATGGAAGACCTAGAGACAGCTGAACAAATATATATCATTTTGGAACTAAGCATATAAAGAGATGAGAGCTTGAAGCTATATAAGCATATAGAACAAGACACCCTTGAAAAAGAATTCCTTTTTATATTATTGACCATTATTTGGCTAGACCTGGGAGATAGATGTGGAATACCATAAAAAATGTGGTGGCAAATTTGACCTTATTCATGAAATACCCCAGGAT
This sequence comes from Protopterus annectens, assembly GCF_019279795.1. Classification (NCBI taxonomy): domain Eukaryota; kingdom Metazoa; phylum Chordata; order Ceratodontiformes; family Protopteridae; genus Protopterus; species Protopterus annectens. The sequence goes on from NC_056731.1 coordinate 1,340,362,528, forward strand.
AACCTCTGCTATACAAAATCTAGCTCACTGATCAAAGTGAAGAAAAAGTGTTTTGAGTCAGTGCTTTTTTTTTAACAAATATGAATTTCAAAGGAATGTATTAGAGGAATTTATAAATTACATTTATTTAATATAATATTATTTATGGATCCTCATATACCTATTCATTATTTATTTTTTTTTTATTGTTTATGCAGAAAGTTTTAGTGGAGTATGTTGCTTTAAAATTTTTGGAGCCAAAACATCTATACTTATAATTACGCCCAACTGCATAACAGTCTCTCTGAAATTGCTTTATTTTAACACTGCAAACATTGAGAATACTGTGAAGATTCCAAAAATTTCGGATACTTTCAATAGGTTTAGTTAATGTGAAAAAGTAGGACACTGCAATGAAATTCGGTCATTTTTTCGTACATTTTAAACACTTCGGAAATTATTTTGAACATTTCTGTAATTATTTCAAACACTTTTATCATAATTTCACTATTTCAGAAATTTCTTTTATCTCAGTAATTTTTTCATACATTTTGAATGCTTCGCCACTTATTCGGTGACTGAAAAATCATTTAAATGAGTTTAAGTACCCTTGAATAATCACTGACCTGTTTGCGATTTCACTCCTGTATATTTCTCCACTTTTAACTTCATACCTCATGGTTTGTAAGCTGCTTTAACCCTGGATCCCACTTCTGACACCATGTTGCTTGTCTCTTGTGTATGAAAGAGACAATAAAGCAGTATATGGGTTTAAGACATTTATTGTACATAAACACATCAAGAGCTGTAACAGGAATATGTACTAACTGACTCATTTACTACTTCAAATACACTCACTTGTGCATCTCCATTCATGTCTGCATTCACTCTGACTGTACAAAATGGCACTGACCTTGCACATGCTCAGTAACTTATATGCATGTGCTATCTAGCTACAGTGGCTGACTAGGTACAATACACTCAATTATCTACATTGTAGGTCTATAGTTCCCAGGGTCTGTTGATGGCCCCTTTTGTGCAAGGGGATTACTACTGCTGTTATCCACTCTGCTGGAACAAAGTCAATTCTCAGGCTATGGTCAAAGACAGCACTAAGTGGGTAGGCTAAGTCCTGTTTTAGATTGCTTAATAAGCATCCTGGGATGTTATCTGGTCCCATTGAAGCCATGTTTTTGGCATTGGAGAGAGCAGATAAAACCTGACCTCTAGAAAGCCTAGGCAAACAACTGGTGTTGATTATGCTTTGGGGTATGGCTGGTGGGGCCAGGGAGGTGAAGTATGCACCAAATATGTCAGCTAGCAGGTTGGTGATTTCTCTTTACAGAGTACGGGTGGTACCATCCATTACCAGTGCTGCACAAAGCTGGGCATTCCCTTTTAGGTTTCAGACATAATTAAAGAATGTCTTATGTTTAGCCTTAGCTAGGGATGCTATTTTAATGTCATACTTACCTTTAGATTATTAACCGCTATGGTGCAGCGGTAGTGTTGTCACCTGACAGCAAGAGGTTCTCCCGTTCGATTCTCGGCTGGAGCACCTTCTGTGTGGAGTCTGCATGTCCTTCCCACAGTCGAGTGGCGTTCAAAAGACAAGCGTGAATGGGAGTACCTTCGTTGAAGGTTGGGCATCAAGCTGGCACCTCGGCTCCGTAGAAATCTACTGCCAATCATTAGTGGACCGGAGTTCCACTGTGGCGACCCCTAACCAGGAAAAGCTGAAAGAAGAACAATAACTTACCTTTAGATTATTTCACAAGATTTCTGATTTGCTTGCTCAAGCTGAGGAGGGAATTCTTCCTCTGCTGAGACAGTTCCTTCTTATTCTTTGACATTAGTTTCTTCCTCTTGTTATATAACCTGTTTATACTTGTGATCCACTAGAGTGCCTTGGTTTTTCAGAAGGACCTGGTTTTGATTTGGTCAGGTACAGATGAGTCTATACAGCGGCTTTTGTGTTAGTACAGTGCATCTGAGTACACCTTTGCATAGGAGTCATTGTTGTTCGTGAGTGAGGGGGTATAAAGCTTTTTATACCATTGCTTAGAAGTCTGGAGTTAGCTTTGGAAAAGCTTTTCAGTTTTTTTGCTCCTGTGGAGCTGTCAGGTCCAATCATTACTTCAAACAAGACAGTTTTATGGTACACCCTTACCAGGGAAGACATCATACAGGGGGGAGTGCAGTGACTCCCCATGTTGGTGAGCACTATGTCTAGGACATTTGAGCCCCTTGTGGGCATGCAGATTATCTTTTCCAGAATATTTGAATTAACAACGTCCAGAAACCTCTGGGTGACCATGTTTGAGCTTGTGTATGTAACCCAGTTGATGGAAGGATATATAAGGTAGTTATCACTGCCACCAACCTGCTCCTTATCAGCTACTTTAAGGCCCTTAACAAACAGTGTCCAATCTTACTGAGTAATGTTAATATTAATATAAATGGTAGTTTGACCAAGAGCAAGGCTATTAGGAGTGGCTCACAGTGTCAACAATTAAATATGTAAGTACTCTCAGAACTTAAATATCTATAGACAGATCAGCCACAATGAAATGTTTAAATACATTTAATAATAAATAATAAAAGAACAAGACAATACTAAATATATATTTACAGTGACATCAGAGTTCAAAATCTCAGGAAATATTTACAACAACATTGCAGGACAGTCTCAAATAAATAAAGAAAAATATCTAAACTAAGATTTGCTATATTTCTGTCTAGAGTGAAGAGAATTACTATACCCTAGTTAACTTACTTACAGAGCAAGGCAGATGCGGTGAATGGATTTTCTCTAGTTGTTGTCAAGTAAAAGACAGAATACAGAATGCTGTGATTCTCTCAGAGGCTTCTTAAATTAATAGCTCAAATATTACTGCTGAGTTAGCTTGCAGAATGACATCATTTCTTGTCATTTGACTGTATCCCAGGTGAACCCCTCCCACTGCTGGAAGTAAGCAGTATTTAGCATCTACCTGTGAAAATACGTAGACCTCAGATCTTTGGCAGAGACTGGAAGTCATAAAACAATAAAACATTTCCAAGATTATACAGAAAGCTTCTCAGGACATACATTGTATCTCACTGCTGCCTTGGAACTTGAAAAATATATTTTATTGCATAGACATAAAGCAGTTTATTTTCAGCTATTTTTCTAAAGTTTTGCTGGACTGAAGTTAACCTCCTGTGTTCCAGTTTCCACTGTTAAAATAAATACATTTAAACAGTTACAATAGTGTATGTACATTTCTGTTTTCTTCCAGCAGGGCATGCTGTGGTTACATTTTAAGCACAAGCACTTCATAAAATATCTTTTCAACGCACATGTCTGTACAAACCTAGTTGGCTATATACATGACATATAGTTCTAATACATTTGTAACACAAGCATGTTGCATGAAGCATGTTGATATTTACAAATGACACAGAATTATTTACAAAATTCCAGATAGCTGTGCTGGCAGTATCTACCTTTGTCACACTTCTTCCTTCCCTCGAAGACTCAAGCTAGTTTTTCAAATGACCCTTGAGAAATGTTGCTTGAGAGGGATGAGCCATTCTGGGAATGCATTACCCCATTCCCTGACTTGAGATTCCCATCTGCGTTGGCATTGCTAACCCCACTGCAGTGCTGCACTATCATATCATATGCCTGCAACCTTAGGCTCTACCTAAGTAGCTTGGCATTTTGCTTGCTGGCTTGATGTATCCATGTTAAGGGATTGTGGTCTGTAACTACAGTGAATTTCCTTCCATGCCGATAAGGCTGACGTTTCTGCAGTGCCCAAATTATGGCTAGACATTTCTTTTCTACAGCTGCATAGCATTCCTCCCTGGGTTGGAGCCTACCACTGAGATATAACACTAGGTGATCTTCTCCCTCTGAGGAAACCTGGCTGAGTACAGTCCCCAACCCATGGTTTGAAGCATCCACCTGCACAACAAATTTTTTACTATAATCTCGACTGCCTAACACAGGGGGTCCTCCCAAAGCTCATTTAAGCTTGTGAAATGCCTGTTCACATGCTGGGGTCCACACTACGTTATCTGGCCTATTTGTCCTTGTCAGGTCTGTGAGGGGAGCAGCTATGGTATTATAATTGGGGACAAATGTTCTGTAGTACACTGCTGTCCCTAAGAATGCCCTCATCTGCTATTTGTTAACAGGAGCAGGCCATACCTGAATGACTTCCACTCATCCCTCTCAACTGTACAGATTTTCACAGAATATCCATATTTTTGACTCATATGTTTGGTCTGTTTCTCATAAAATTGTAGTTTTCTGGAAAATCATTGAGGACTGAAGTCAGTAAATAATGGCACACATTTGTGTTTCAGACTTCATATCCTTCAGAAAATCCATGCTAATGCACATCCTGTTATTCTATCTACTTTCCAAGTTTGTAAGAGCAATATTTAAAAAGTGTCCATTTTTTTTAGGCTTTTGTCCGCCCATTATTTGTGACTTTGTCCAGATTTCTGTCTTTAACAGGTTGAGATGTATGCTTCCACTTTGGCAGGTTCTGGTCTGATCTTACCGCTCCCCACTCTATGCCCCAGTTAGGAGGTCTCTTCCATACCCACCTGAAACTTACTGGGATAAAGTGCTCTTGCCAGGAATGGCTGTAGATGGCAATATCATCCTGGTAAGCAAGGGTAAAATCTCCTGTTAAGATATGATCTACCAGCCTCTGAAAAGTCACTGGGGCACTTTTCATTCCAAAGGGCATCTTTGTGATCTCATACAAGCCAAAAAGAGCCACAAAAACTGACCTCTCTCTAGCATTGGGAGTCAAGGGCACCTGCCAGTATCCCATGGTAAGATCAATAGTGGTAAAATACTTAGTCCCACCCAGCTGCTCTATGGCTTCATCTGTCCTAAGCATGGGGTAAGCATCTGACTCTGTGTGACTATTTAATTTCCATTACTCTGCAAAGAACCTGGTGCTGCCATTGTTCTTTGGTGCCAGCAGCACTGGGGAGGCCCAGGGACTGCTGGACTGCTGGATTTCCCCTAGTTCCAACATTTCCTATATCTCTTCCCTCAGAGTCTGTCTGACTTTCTCAGCAAACCTGTAAGGAGCCTGCTTAATAGGCCTTTTGGGTCATGTATCCACATGATGTCTGCACCAGGTGGGTACACCCTGGCTTCCCAGTGAACATGCCCCCAAACTCCTGTAACACTGCTCAGATTGCTCAAACCTGGGTAGGGGATAGCTGCTGGGACATTACTAACCCTTCCACTGAGGTGTCAGTCCAAGCCTCACTGAGGAGATCAATCACCAGATCCCTGTCAGACTCCTCCTGCCATCCACTGCAAATACTCAACACAAGGGCCTCTCTATCATGGTAAGGTTTCATTATGTTAACATGGTACAGTTTGTGCCCTGGCCTCCTGCCTAGCAGTTCCACCATGTAGCTAACATCACTAACCTTCCTTACTATCTTGAAGGGTCCCTTCCGAGCTGCCTGCACCTTGTTATATCTGACAGGAAGGAGAACCATAACGTGCTGCCCTACAGCATACTCTCTAGCTCAAGCATTCCTGTCATACCAGACATTTTTCTGATGTTGGGCTTCTGCCAGGTTCTACTGGGCCAAGCCCATAAGTTCCCTGAGCCTTGTCCTGAGGTTTAGGACATAAGCCACAACAGGGTCCTTGTGGAATTCAATCTCACCCTCCCACTCATCATGAATCAAATCTAGAGGTTCACTCATCCTATGTCCCTACAGCAACTCAAAGGTGAAAAACCTGTGGATTCTTGGGGCACCTCTCTGTAAGCAAAAAACAGATGGGGCAAATATTTGTCCCACTCCCTCTTAAACTGCTCTGCAAATGCCCATAGCATGGTCTTTAGTGTAGAGTTTAACCTCTCCACCAGATCATTAGTCTAGGGGTTGTAGGGGGTGGTCTTTAGGTGCTTCACCCCACAGTGCTTACACAGACAAGCCAGTAAGTCTGACATGAAACTGGCACCTCTGTCAGTCAGTATTTGTTTTGGGAAACCTCCCCTGCTGAAAATCTCTAACTAAGCATTTGCCACCTTTACTGCCTCAATGGAGGACAGAGCAACTACCTCAGGGTATCTGATAACATAATCTACTACCTGTAGGATATACTTCTTCCCTGTGGAACCTGGGGTACTCAGAGGCCCCAAAATATCCATAGCTACCCTCAGAAATGGCTCCTCAGTCACAGGCAAAGGCATCAAAGGAGCTTTCACCTTATGCCTACCTTTGGCACTGCTCACAGGTCCTGCAGTACCCGGTCACATCTCAGGCTAATAAAAGTTCTGCATAATATGTTTCTTTGTATGCTTTATGCCCATTTAACCTGCAAAGGGAATATCATGGGCTATGGCTAGAAGTGCCAAATGGTAGGCTCTGGGCACTACCAAATGTTGTATTCTCTCACCCTCTAGCCCTCCCTTGGGGTCCACTCTCTATACAGTAACCCTTTCTCCCAGTATACAGATTCCTCTTTTCCTTGAGAACAGGTGCCTCACTGGCTACCTCCCTCAGGCCTTGTAATGTAGGATCTGAGATCTGAGTCTGTCTCAACTCTGTTTTTGTAACCCTTCCCAACTCCCCTTCCATGGGCAGTCTGGTATCCTCTGACAGTGGTGCCTCACTGTTAGTCTGGATACTATTACTCCACCTCTGCCCTTGCAGTCACTCTGTCCAAGGGAACATCAATACCCACAAGCAACTGTGGCTCACCTTCAGTCTCACTAATACTGGGTAGCTCCCTCCCTGAAGTAGCCACCTCACCAGTCCTGGCTTCAAGTGTGAGGTCTGTCTGGGTCCCCCCTAAGGCTATCAGACCCTCATGCTTGTCTCCAAGCCTGACTGCATGTCACTGCATGCACACAAGATACTGCATTATCAAACTTATTCCCTGTCAGGACATCTGCAGGGATATCCCGAAATATACCTACTTGCTTGCTTCCTTTTCCACCCTCCCAGTCAAGGTGAATCTTAGCCAAAGGTATTTGTAATGGGGTCCCTCCTAAAGCTGTGACTGGAGTAGACTGCCTAAGCAAGTAGTGTTCCTCTTTAATCATTGCACGCTTCACAGTGATTAGGTCAGAGGCTGTGCCTCTCTTAGCAGTGGCCTGTTTCCCATCTACTAAGATAGGATATAACCTCTTGTGGTAGTTTGGTACCTTTGTTGTCTCCAGACAACTTACTGCTAGCATTCTGACATTCTCTCACATCTTTTGTTCCCCACTTTGCCTCCATGGACATCTATATGCTACATGGCCCCACTGGTTACATTTAAAACTTTTAACCTTTGATCCTGGACATGTACCTAAACTAATAGCTTCACCTGTTACTGGCTGACTCTGTTGGGACAGTTTATGCTGCCCACCATGGGTTCCCTTAGACCTATTTGCAGCACTGTGTATCCCTTTCCTGTGCAGTGATGCCATGTTTGCTAGGTATAGGTCTCCCTTTTTCCTTAACTAATATGTGGTTTTACATTCTCTATCTGCTAACTAGAATCTCATGTCCTCGGGCAAAGTGATAAGGGCTTGTTCCCACACCAAAAGGTCTACCAGCCCTTCAAAGTAGTGACCTAACACCCTCTCATCTATCTATGAAAATAAGTGATTAACTCCACAATATATTCACACATATTTTCATCTGCATTGCGTCTACGCTTAGAAATTTTTTTTATAAGCTTCAAGTATTAACTTAAAACACTCTAATAAACAATTTTTAACAGTATTATAATTTAAGCAATCAGTATCAGACAATTTAGAAAAAACAGTTACAGCTTTACCATGGAGTAATGGAGTCAGGAACTGTACACAGAACCCTTGGTCAACATTATACTGTTTACAAACCCTTTCAAACATATGAATGAAAGTATCAAAATTATCACTCTGTAAATTGTGGAAGAAATTTACTGACATTTGTTGCTTCTAGGGTTGGATTACTCCCTTCTCCATTAGCTCCATGACCAGGGAGAAGAGTCAACATCTCCTTTTCATGTTTCCTCTTCCTCTCATTTTCTTCAGCTTTTTTAAGTCCTCTGTCGAAAGGTTGAACTGTCCATTTTCTGAGAGTTCTACTTCACCAAGGCCAGTCTGGTTGTCCTCCTGGCTGCTGGTCTGTGATGCAGCTGTGGTTAAGGTTGCAATTATTTCTGCTTTAGTCAGGTTGTCATGTGTCAGTCCTTTGGCTTGACACATCTCAGCCAAATGGCTCCTTGTCAGCTTAACATACTCCTCTGCTGACATTCTTGCCTGCTCTCCCAGACTAAGTTAACAGAAAATAAATAAAACTATTGTGAAATGAAACTCTGAATGTTCACTGTGTGGATAATTAAGGTTACAAACAACTTCTTTAGTGACCACTGTTTACAGGCTACAGCAGTTCAATATCCACACCACTGAATCCCAATATGTGGATATCCCACCACTGCTACCAAAAATATGATGACCCACCACTGGACCAGTAATCAAGGAGCCTCAATCCTCACCACTGGTGCCAGTGGGGGACATACACTGAGAGGATGACAAGGTACTCACATGGTATTTCCAGATGCAGCTTTCTGGACCAAGTGCAATTTTCCTTAAGGGCACACAGAGACCACAGTCAATCCGGGGCTAGTTTATCTGTCTTTCTCCTGATCCCCAGTAAGTCTCCCCACTGGCATAGCTATAGAGTTGAGATCTCAGCTGAGTAGCCAAGACATCCAGCACCCTCTCTGTCCAACCAGTGCTTTGTGTCCCTGCCCAAGTAGCTGATGCACACACTCTTTGAGGTTTGATTTATACACACACACACACACACGCGCACACACACACACACACACACACACACACACACACACACACACACACACACACACACACACACACACACACACAAACACAGAGGAAAGGCTGGCAAAGGTTTACTAGCTATGCCCCCTTTTGCCCAGACTATAAGGTAGTTATCACTGCCACCAGCCAGCTCTTTATCAGCTACTTTAAGGCCCTTAACAAAGGGTGTCCATTCTTACTGTGTAATGTTAATATTAATACAATTGGTAGTTTGACCAAGAGCAAAGCTATTAGGAGTGGCCCACAATGTCACCAAATAAATATGCAAGTACTCTCAGAACTTAAATATCTCTATACAGATCAGCCACAATTAAATGCTTACATATATTTAATAATAAATAATAAAAGAACAAGACAATGCTAAATATATAGCTACAGTGACATCAGAGTTCAAAATAAAAGGAAATATTTAAAACAACATTGCAGGAAACTCTCAAACAAATAAGGAAAAATATCTGAACTAAGCTTTGCTATATTCCTGTCTAGATCTAAGAGAATTACTATATCCTAGTTAACTTACTTACAGAGCAAGTCAGATGTGGTAAATCGATTTTCTCTAGTTGCCGTTGTCAGGTCAAAGACAGAATACAGAATGCTGTGTTTCACTCAGAGTCTTCTTAAATTAATAACTCAAATATTACTGCTGGAATAGCTTGAAGAACGACATAATTTCTTGTCATCTGACTCTATTCCAGGTGACCCCACACTGCTGGAAGCTAGCAGTATTTAGTATCTACCTGTGGAAATACATAGACCTCAGATCTTTGGCAGAGACTAGAAGTCATAAAACAATAAAACAAGACAATACAGAAGGCTTCTCAGCACAGACATTGTGTTTCCTTGCTCCCTTGGAACTGAAAAATTTCTTTTGTTGTGTAGTAATAAAGTAATTTAATTTCAGCTATTTTTCTGAAATTTTGCTGGACTGAAGTTAACCTCTTGTGTTCCAGTTTCCACTGTTAAAATATATACATTTAAACAGTTACAATAGTGTATGTACATTTCTGTTCTCTTCAAATAGGGCATCCTGTGGTTACATTTTAAGCACAAGTACTTTATAAAATATCTTTTCAACACACATCTGTATAGCCCTAGTTTAATATATACATGACATACAGTTCTAATACATTTGTAACACAAGCATCTTACATGAAGCATGTTGATATTCACAAATGACACATAATTATTTACAAAATTCCAGATAGCTGTGCTGGCAGTATCTCCCTTTGTCACAAGATGAATATCTGTGTGTCTCACTATGGAGTCACCTATGACCAGGTCATTTGCTTTAGAGGTTGTTTTGCCTTAGGGGCTTATTTGTTGAAGCACATGTGTTATTATGTGTGATGGTTTCTTTTTCCATAGCAGTGTGTGCAATTTTTTTATGTTTGGGAGGTCTCTGAACTTTTGGTAGATTTCAAGTGAGTACCTCTGCATATGTGGGTCTATGTGTCATGTCTTTATGAGAGGTGAAGAGTGTGGATTGGCAACCTTTTTGGTATCCGGTTTGTTTTTACATGAGAGAAGTGATTCCATTTTCATAGTGTATTTTCATCACTCACATACAGTATTTGTTTGCTGTAGGAGTAAACGGTTATCAGTATACTTGAGGCAATTACTACATTGCCTCAGTATTCCCATGTTAATCAGGCTGGCCAGAGAAATGATGGGAAACTGTCTGTTCATCATAGCAGTTTTTTACCGTATAAGTTATTAGAGGAAAGGAGTGGGCTAGACTGACCAGTTTTTGTGTTAGGGACTATCAAGGGCTGTTAAATTGAGGGTTGTGGATGATAGATGTGGCAACGCTGCTCAGTGTGCAGCTAAGCTTGTGATGGTTCCACTGACAGTTGCCTAGGTAAAAATTGTGTTTCAGTGTGTCTGCATCCATACAGGATACCACTAACCCCCGTTGCATGATGCACAGCGACGAGCAAACATGAGGTTTTAAATACAAGCAAAATTAAACAGTTTAAGTTACCAATAGGAAAGTACACAATGAGCCTTCCTCCAGCAATTATCATCTCAGAAAAGGATGGATCCACACTCTTTTGCCACAAGGGTGCAGGGGAGCCTTTCTTAATGTAAGATGACTGGTTAGTGCTCAAATGTAACAAAAAAAGCTAGGTTCAGCAGGTCTGAATCTAGACTATACTATCTAGGCTAAAAATACAGCTGAAAACAAGTGAAGAAAATGTGGAGTCACAACATTAGGAAAGCAGAAAAGTGCTGTGATCAGATACAATGCAATTTAAAAAGCGCAATAGAGACACAAAATATACTTATTTTCTAGATGCAAAAATCTCAAGTGTTTGCCCAACCTAAACAGACCAGCTACCTCCCAGTGCACTAGATGGAAAACCCACTGACTTCTTGATGTAAAAACAAGTGCTTGCTAGAGTGTAAGAATGCACTAATTTATCCAACAGCTTGCTAAAAAAATGAATTCAGGAAAAATTAATCAGTAGAACAATGAGAGGCAAAATGTACATTTTCAATACAAGCACAAGGAAAGGCAAATAAATAATTCAGTATTGTCAATAGCACTGTAGAAAGGGAGGACCTTATTAAGTTCAGTTTGCAGTAGGGGTGGGCAGCTTAAAATCACCAGGTTTAAAAAGCATATCAACAAAAGGGAGGGTGAGTGGGAAATACTTGCAGGTAATAACCAACAGTGTTTTAGTTTATGCAAGCTTGAAATCTTTTCAGCAAAAGGCAAAGGGTCAGAAATTCACTATGTATTTAAGTATCCTTAAATCGTTATCATGCTAGGCCTGCCTGTCAAAAATTGCTTCTTCAGTTTCATGTACATTCATACTCATTACTTCAGAAATGCTGTCTAGCCACCTCAGCCTCTGACACCCTTTGCTTGTTTTGTTTTTGATATTTCCCAGCATTAGTGCCTGCTTTAATTAATCCTATCCTCTCATTATTTGGCTAAAATAGTTAAGTTCTAGTTTTATTATCAGGCATGAATAGTCATATTTATTGACATAGGTATTAAAAAATTAGATCTTCTTGCAGTTCACAGACTTCTCATCTCAATTTAAAAACATAGACTCCCCATTTGCAGAACTCCTTGAACCCAGAAAAATATGTCATTACCTACACTTCTGCCTCATCTATTTGCAAATAATTGCTATATAGCTAGTTGACATATTTTTTATGTTGAGCAAAAAACCAGCTTTTGCACTTTCTGGTTTTGCCTTCATCAACAAGCTTTTCTACTCTTCTTCACTTTCAATCATCAGTGTATCATCTGCATATCTTACACTGTTAATATTTCTCCTGACAGTTTTGATTCCATTATCTGATTCAGCATATAAATTGAATAAGTAGAATGATAATATACATCCTTATTGCATTTCTTTCCAATCTTCAATCAGTCGGCTATTCCTCATTTAGTTCTAACTGTTGTTTCTTATTCTGCATTTAAATTCCTCAGGAGGCAATTAAGATGACCCAATATTCTCACTTCTCTAAGAACTTACCAAAGTTTGTTATGGCCTATACAGTCAAAGGCTATAGAGTAGTCAATAAAACAGAAGTAAATGTTTTCTGAAACTCCCCTGCTTTTTCCACTATCCTATGGATGTTGGCAATGTGATCTCTGGTGCATCTGCCCTTTGTAAAACCAGCTTGTATATCTGGTACTTTTTTGTCCCTAGATTGCTGGTCTTCTTTGCAGCATCTTGAGCATTACAAGCATCACCTTGAAAATTTGAACCATTTTTAGCATTGGCATTTTTGAGACTGAAATATAAATGGAGCATTTCCAATGTAATGGCCACTGTAGTGCTTTGGTAATTTGCTGGCAAATTCCAAACAGCTCTATGATAACGTCATTTTGCAAGATTTTGGACAATGAAGCTGAGTTATATTACTTATTATGGCCTTGATATTAACATTGCTTTTTAGGGCCCATCTAACTTCATTAGATAAGATGTCTTATCCTGGATCAGACAACATAACATCATATGCATCAGTGTTGTTACATTCCCTCTTATATGTTTCTTCTGTATATTCTTGCTAATACTTTTACTTTTTAATAACCACTGTTTCTGTTAGAACTCTATTATCTTTGTCTTTTACTGTGCCAGTTTTTTGTCTGGAAGCCAAACTTCTTGAACAGATCACTTATCTTTACCATTCTATTGCCTTCTTTTGCAATTCTTTGCACTTCTCATTTAAATAAGTCTCCTTAGCCCTCCTTGCTATTCAAAGAATCTCTGCATTTGGTTTGATATATTTTCTGTATCTCCATTAACTTTTACTTTCTTTGTTTTCTCAACCACTTTTAAAGCCTCCATAGACAGATGCTTTGCTTTACTAATTATCATTTTATTTGGAATATTCTTGAGGTCACCTCCTGGACAATATCACAAATGTTTGCTATAGTTCTTCAGATGTATTGCCCGAAAGGTCTGTTCTCTAAAAAAACATAAGCTGTTTCCCATCTCAACCACATATTCACTTGGAATATTCCTTGGCTTGTTTCCCATTGACTTACAAACTTTTCTTGTTTTCTCTAATTTAATTCTAAACTTTACATGAAGAAGCTGATGGTTGAAGCCATAGAACTTATCCATCTTTGACTGCAAAGTATATTGTCAGTTTGATTTCAGTACTGATCAGCTGGTGATAAATACATGAAAGCCACCTGTCGTGTTTTTGAAAGAGAGTGTTGGCTATGACAATGTATTCTCTTGGCAGAATTCTACTAGTTTATGTCCTGCTTTGTTTCATCCTCCAACCATTATTCCAGTTATACTTGACTGACCACCGACTTTAGCACTTCAGTCAACTAAAATGAACATAACATCTTTTTTGGTCTTATTTCCAAAAGTAGCTGCAGATTCTTATAATACTGGTTAACTTCCTCCATTTCAGCACCAGTAGTTGGAGCATAAACTAGTATCACCGTAATGTGTTTTTGTTTCTGAAAAACTTTTAGTTATGTACTCACCATAACTTCAGATGTTTGGGATCCATCTCGCCTACATTCTGAATGATGGGTTCGGAGCCGATCCCACGGCTCCGACTCGGCACGCTTATGCCAAAGAGCGAAGTCTCTTATTGGCTGAGCTTACTATATCCCAGGATGCACCACTACCAGTCCCCCAGATCTAGTTTGTCCGCATACATGCACACACGCATACCCTGCTTATATAACATCGTCAGATGGAACAAGATAAAAACAGTTGAAGTCAAAACCGTTCAATCTCTTCTGATCTGCAAGGCAGGAAGGAGGGTGGGTATCAGGAATGAGATGGATCCCAAACATCTGAAGTTATGGTGAGTACATAACTAAAAGATGTTATGTGATCCTATCTCGCCTACATTCTGAATGATGGGACAGCGTCCCTAGCACCTGAATCCTGGGTGGCTCACTGGAAAACACTCCTGAGTACCGTGGAACCAAATGATGCTCGTCCTTTAGATGCCACATCCAATTTGTAGTGGGAAATGAAAGTGTGCGGGTTGGACCAAGTAGCAGCACAAATTTCGAAATAGCGAGCTTGGAATGAAAGGCTATAGAAGTAGCCATAGCTCTGGTAGAATGAGCTTTGATAGATGATGTAAGATGTTTATTCGAAGAAGAATAGGCCTGAGTTATGCAATCTCTGATCCATTTTGAGATTGTAGCTTTTGTAATAGTTTGGCCCAATTTATTATCTGAGAAGGACACAAACAACTAGTCTGAATTACGGTTGCTGAGTCCTGTCTAAATAGAAGCGTAATTGTCTGTGAACATCCAATTTATGGAGAGTATATTCTGCTTCATTAGAGAATTTTGGAAAGAAAACTGGTAGCTCTAGAGATTGTTGAAGACAGAAACTAGAACAGACTTTGGGGACAAAGGATGGATTAGGCCTAAGTGATACTCTATCCTTGTGGAAAATCAAGTACGGTGGTTTAATAGACAGGGCTTGAAGCTCTGAGACTCTCCTTGCAGAGGTAATAGCCACTAAGAATGCCGTTTTCCAAGACAGATATTTTAATTCGCATGTAGCAGCTGGTTCAAAAGGGAGATGTTAATGCGAAGCACCAAATCAAGATCCCACGGAGGTGCAGGATGAAAAACTGGTGGTCTTAACAGACTGGCACCTTTAATGAACGTTTTGCATAGTCTGCTGCTCATCAAAGGAGGATCCGTGGATTCATGGAATTTCGAGATAGCAGCTAGTTGGACTTTAATAGTTGAGACAGAAGATCCCTGATTAAACAGGGATGTTAAGAATTTCAAAACCTCTGGGACAGGAGCAGTGATAGGGTCTAAGCCCTTGAGTTGAGCCCAGATAGCAAACCTCTTCCACTTACTGAGGTACAATTTGTTAGTGGTGGGTTTGTGGGCAAGATAAAATGTGAACAACTTCCGGGTCTAGTGTGTGCCTTCTAACTAAGGTTGGAAGTGGAGGAGCCAAGCTGTCAATTTTAGAGATTGAAGGGACTGATGCCAATGTCCCGACTGATGGATTAGCAAATCCGGGATCAGGTCCAAGGTCCACGGATCGTCCACTGCATGCTTTTCAGGTAGGGAAACCATATCTGACGAGGCCAGTATGGGGCAATCAGAATCATTGAAGACCCCAGATGAGAAGCTTTTGAATAACTTTGGAAGGAGTGGAATTGGAGGAAAGGCATAAAGTAGCCCTGTTGGCCAAGGTTGTGCTAGAGCATCCATGGCTGGTACTTCCTGATGTGGAATCAAGGAGAAAAACTTCTGGCACTTGGTGTTTTGTGGCGTTGCAAGCGCCCCCATCTCTTGAAAACCTGAGCTGCTACTTTGCCGTTTAGAGACCATTCGTGAGGAGAGAGAATTGTCCTGCTTAATTTGTCCGCCAATACATTTGATTTTCCGGGATGTGGGTCGCTACCAAGAAGCGGTTGGTAGCTACAGCCCATTCCCACACTCTCATGGCCTCTCTGCAAAGGGGATACGATCTGGTCCCTCCTTGTTTGTTCAGATACCAAACCACCGACATGTTGTCTGTGTGGATGGCGATGATGCCTTGAGGAAGAAACTTGTGTAAGGCCTGTAGGGATAGAAGAACAGCCCTCATCTCCAACACGTTGATGTGGAGAAGAGCGAAGCCAGGAGCCCTGAACTAGCCTGCCCAGACAATGCCCGGTCCACCCTATCTGGGAGGCATCTGTCGTCAGGGTAACTACTGGAGGGGGGAGAACAAAGGGTTTTCCCTGATCCAAGTTGGATGTCTGAAGCCACCAGCGAAGGTCCCTTTTGCATATTTCCGTAATCATGATGTGATGATTGAGGGAAGATCCTGAAAGGACCATTGAGTTGACAAGAGCCACTGAAGAATCCTCATGTGTAATCTTGCTAGAGGAACTAAAAGAACCGTGGCAGACATTGAGCCTAAAACCTGTAGGACCATCCTGGCTGGGGCTTTGGATCTCGAGACCAGAGCTTGAACTTGGCCCTGTAAGATTCGGATCCTTCAGGAAGAAAGACGCCAAGATCAATCTTGAGTCTATCTCTGCCCCTATAAATTTTATGCGTTGAGAGGGCAGCAAGACAGACTTTGACCAATTGAATGTAATCCCTAGGGAAACACCCAGGAAGATGGTGGCTTTGAGGTTGTCCATTAGTAGATGCCTGGTGGTGGCAGTCAGGAGCCAGTCGTCGAGATAGGGAAACACTTGGAATCCAAGACTTCTCAGGTGAGCCGTCACTACTGCCAAACACTTGGTGAACACCCTGGGGGCTGTGGTGAGACCAAAGGGCAGAGCACAAAATTGGTAATGACTGACTCCCAGGCTGAAGCGCAGATACCTTCTGGACGCCTGATGTATCGGAATGTGATAATAGGCGTCCTTGAGGTCTATGGAGCACATCCAAACATCCTTCTCCAACAACGAGAGAATGGATTGTAACGTGACCATTCGGAATCTGGATTTCATTACGGATTGGTTCAGTCTGCTGAGATCCAATATTGGTCTCAGGTCCCCTGTCTTTTGGCACTAAAAGAACCTGGAGTAATTTCCTGATCCGATCTGGTCTGTGGGGACCGGTTGGATGACTCCTTTTCTAGCAGCTTTAAAGCTTCTGCGGCTGCTATTTCCCTTTGACTGGGTGGTGGGCCCCGGATTCTCTTGGACGGAGGGTGAGTCTTTAATGGGATGGTGTAACCTCGGCAATGATCCAAGCACCCATCTGTCCTGAGTGATTGACTCCCAGGCTTCTAGGTGCTTGGCAACGACACCCGACTGGCTCGAGCAGCACAGCCGGGCAATCCCTCATGTCGTGTGGGAGGCTGAAGAGCCACGAAAGGACTCGGGTCTCCAGAATTGCGGGCCCTCTGCCGCCTCTGGGACGGCGTCTCCTGAAAAATTTCCCGCCCTCTGCCTCTGGACGGGAATCTTCCTGCTGTTGGGAGAAAAACTTGCGAGATTTTGAACCACATTTTCCCTCCTTTGGCCTTGGGGTAAGGCCGAAAGGGAGTGGAATGGGCCTAACGGCAGATAACGTTGTTCCCTCTTGCTCACAGCGGGTAAGGGTGTCTTTCACCTTGGGTCCAAACAATGAGGACCCATCAAAGGGAGCGTCGGCGAAGGAAGACTTGAAGGCCTCACTGACACAAGCGGAGCCAGGCTTGTCTACGTGAGCCACGCCTGTGCGCCGCATAGGAAATGAGCCTCATGGACGAGTTAGAAATTGGCGTAAGGATAGCCAACTGAGAGCTAACCGACTGGGCTAGCTGCTCAGGTAGGTTACCGAGAGGAATCTGACAACTCCTTGACCAGATCCCTCTGAAGCCTTGTAAAATGTGCCAAATAGTTCAGAGACCTTAAGGTAAAGGCCGCTGAAGTCAGGGTGCGCTTCCCCTATCCATACTCCTAGACTCCTTATTAGGAGGATGGATAGACGTTGAAGCCTCTGCCACGCCCTGTTGTGTAGCAGATGCCACCACCATGGCATCTACAGCCACGCCTTTAGTAAGGAACTCCTTCTCGGGGAGCAGATAAGAATTTATTTGGACGAGAAGGGACTGGTTCCACGGTATCTGGATGTTCACGCCCTTGACAAACTAAATCCAGAAGCTCGTCGGGCGGAGACACCCAGGAGGCGGAGGGCTGAGCCCCAAAGGCCTTGAGGAGCACTGATTCGTCAGCAGAGGGGTTTGGATATCCAGCCGCCTCGTTGTTTGAGGATCTCTAAGATGTCTGCAAATGAGACATCATCCGAGGACGACTGGGACCCCTCCGCATCATCCATATCAGTGTCGATGTAATAGACTCGGGGAGTCCACGTGCTTCCTCTTGCACGATCTCTTCCTTGGGGTTCCTCTGAAGATAACTCAAGAACCCTCAGGAGGAGGGGAACCCCACTGGGGTAACCTCAGGCCTCGGGGCTCCGCTGGCTACGGACAGGGGAACAGCCAAAGACCCAGTCTCCACGCCCAGGGAAGGTGCTGGTAAAACCGGAGAGATGGCGAAGAGGACTTGGCCAAGGCACTCCTCATGGCCCTGAAAGCCGGACCCCAGAATCCTGGGAGTGTCCGGACTGAGCCGTGATAGCCCACCGAGGGGAGGCTCGGAACAAGCATAGGTCCCGAAACATCACCCCGGTCCAACACTAAACTGGGACCCGAAGGCCCGGGTTGGAGTAAGGCTAGAATCTCCACGGCTCCAACAGCACCTGCTCCACGGAGTCAAGCGGTCGGAGGAGGAATGGCAGGGTGGGCCAGGTCATCGGCTCAAACCAGCTGGTCGCCAAACAAATTTTTGGAAGACTGGGGACTGGAACAGTCTTTGGAGCACCCTGTCGATATCAGAATCCGACATCCTCGAAGACCGAGAGGAAACAGAACGGGTTCGAGAAGGCCTCTCCATCGGCCCCAAAGGGCTAGGGGACAGGCGACTCGATGAGTATCGGCGCCGAGGGAATACTCACAGCAGATTCCATCGGTGCCGAGGTAGACTCGCCGAGGAGGAAGTGTCTGCGAGAGCAGTGGAGCCGAAGGTGAGATGCCCCAGCCATCGGCTCAAGACAGAGGAGTCGATACTGGTGGCATCGAGGCAGACTGTTCAACCTCGGCTCAAGTCTTTGGAGCCAAGGAGAGGCCTGCCTAAGTTTCTTGGCAGTCGGGTCCGACGGACTGGTCGGAACCAAGCCCTTTTCTTTGGTTGGAGCAGGAGAGGATGCCAAGGCTTCTTCAAAGGAGGGTTTAACTAACCCCTTTAAAATCAATTTATTTTTCCTCTCCTGGAGGACCCTTGAGGAAAAAGCGTGACATACACTGCATGACTCCTGCAAGTGCTTTGCCCGAGACAATATACACAGAGCGAATGATGATAGACATTTTAAACCCACATTTGAACATTTTTAAAGCCCGAAGGCCTAGGGGTTTGAGACATGTTGATACACAAATCTAGTCACTCTGACAGGAAAGTACACTAAATTTTTACTGCTGATAAATTAAAGCTTACAGTAATAATTAATGCCAACTCTTCCTGTAAAAGAACAGGTAACTCTAACCAATTTGTATAATTACTAGAGACCCTGTAAGTATAAAGGTTAACAGTCCGGGAAGGCCCTGGATGGAGGGCGAAAACAAACTGAACCCAATCACACACAACAATTCAAAATCCAAATCACACAAAGTTAGCGATAGCCGTTAAAACAGCTTTTGTGAGCAAAACAGCAAAACTGACAGAAAAGTTAGTTTAATAAACTACTTAGCCCAGCCAGCTCGAGACCACGTCTAGGGAAGCGGCAAACGAGATCTGGGGACTGGTAGTGGTGCATCCTGGGATATAGTAAGCTCAGCCAATAAGAGACTTCGCTCTTTGGCAAGTCGGAGCCGAGGGATCGGCTCCGAACCCATCATTCAGAATGTAGGCGAGATAGGATCACATAACATCAACCAATTGTGTTCTGGAAAAAATGTAACAGTTTAGACAAAAGGAACAGTACCATTAAGAAATTTGTAAAGCATTCTGCACAAGAGCAAACAGAGTATACCTATAACAGCACAGTTGTAAATAGCCCTTTTAATATTATATTAGTTTTTCAGATCCATTTTCAAAAACACTAGTAACTTAGTGAATAAAGCATTTGGGGCCATTGAGACCCATTTCCTGCTAGACTGTAAAGTCTCTTACATGGTGTGACTATTATATACCTTATAGATATCCTACCTGCATGCATTAGCCTTCTTCATAACTACAGAAACGCCAGACGCTCAGTATGCTTCCAGTATGAGGAAATACAAGCATGTGCCACATTTTCCATTTGCAGTATCAAAACTCAGAAGGAGTTCCCTAAGTTAGCAACTGCTGAATATTCTGTGTCAAAATACACTGTGTGCTACATTTAAGCCATAACCCAAAACACCCATTCAGTAAATTGGTTCACTAAATCCATGGATACTTATCCCAAGGGTAACCCCAAAATTTATGCGGTCAGGAATTATGTCCCTGACAGCCTCAAAAGGTGACTAGACATGAAAACCCTTGTGTGATATTATGGACAGGGATCCATACCCATCATAGAAAAAAACATTTTTTTCAAATATGTATGTATGTATTAAATCTAAAAGATGCTAACAAGCTTGTGAAGGAAGGTGGGAGCACTTCTGTCTGCTGCTACTTTATTAAAGTGTCATACATTTGAGGTAAACATTTTTTCGCAGCTGAGGCAGCAGATTGTACAAGCAATAGTAAAAATCAACTATTTTAGCCTTCTGACTTGTTCTGGGCTGTTATCCTTTGCGTTCATCTGTGTTCCTAAACAAAATAAAATGGCACAAAGAAACTCTATCAGATTGCAAGACAAAGACAGAAATATAAAGAACAGTTAGCAAACACTATTTATAAGGGATACCAGCAACAACATGTTCACCAGTCCACTGAGCATCAAAGGCAGATGGCAGGGATACTTCTAGCATCTTCTTTGGTCTTCAGTCTTCGGTTCACCACACGTCGATGATGCTTTGGGCCACAAGTTGACTCCACTATGTCCTATCAGCTCCTGCTTCTTCTTTAGCTTCCTCCCAAGTGATATTCAGGCAACAAAGATCTCTTGTTACAACTCCTTCCCAGTTTTGTGGAGGTCTGCCTGGTCTTCTCTTGTATCCAGCTATTTCCTAGTTGAGGGATTATATAAAAATTCTGATAGTATCCATACTGTTAACATGACCAAGCCAAAGTAGCCTTCCTTCCATAATGATATTTTCAAGTTTCCGCTGTTGTGTTCTTCTTTGACACACTCATGTTTTACTTTGTCCTTTCACAATATTCTCAAAAGGCATCTTAACTATTTATGATGAGCAGCCTCAAGTTTTCTCATGGCTGATGCTGTGATTGGCCATAGCTCGGTGCCATATAAGAGTGTACACAGCACCAGTGCTTGGTACAGCTTCACTTTTGTAGACAGTGTAAAGTTTTTTGCTCTCCAGATTTTGGATAGTCTATTGAATGCTGCACTTGCTTTTTTCAAAGTGTGACCAGCACTTATTTCTCACAGTTACCTGTATGAGAGCTGAAACTGCCCAAGTAGCAGAAGTTCTCTGTTGTATCTAATATTGACCCTGCAGCCGTTATGTCTTTATTGTCATTCCATGCTACACTGACCAACACTTTACATTTGTCAGGATTAATTTTAAGGCCTACTTTTCCTCCCTGTTTCTCCACTAATGTGATCATTGTCTGCATTCCACTCCATGTTGTATCAATTAGAGTTATGTTGTTGGCAAAGTCCAAGTCACATAACTTATTGTCATTGACCCATTCTGGTCCCACTGAGTATTCATGTAATGCCTTCTGCATGACCCAAGCAATAACTATTGCGAATAACAAGGGAAACAGTATACATCCCTGTCATACACCAGTGGCCACTGCAAACCAATCAGTGTACTCATTATTCACCCAAACTGTACTATCTTATGGGATCATTGGATCATAGGATCATGGGAGATTACTAGGCTATCAACCTGGAGGTTATTTTAAGCCTAGCCCTTTCATCCCAGTGTAATACCATAGAAATACTTTTTAATACCCAAGATTGCATTTAGTGATGACTGCCCATGTCGAGGAGGGTTGTGGCCTCTATCCCCGGTAAGAATTTATGGTGTCCCATCTACTTGTCCAGATTGCTCTTGAACAGTGCCATAGAGGTGTTCTGTTACCCATGAATTGGTAGTCTATTCCAAAGACATGGCAGTCACTGGTAGATAAATCTGTACCTACAGCATGTCTTATTTAAGCTGCAGGCCATATTTAGAACCCTGGAATGGGTAGCCCTAGTCCAGATATGCAGCAGGTTCATTAGGTTTGGGTCTTGGATTGCTATATAGGCCTGGCATAAGTCTCCCCTAAGAAGTCTATATGATACAGGGTATAGTGACAGGGACTTTAGTCAGTCTGTGTAAGGCACATGCTGAAGCCCCTTGATCTTTTTTGTTAGAAACCTCTGAGGTCTCTCTAATTGCTGCAGGTGCTTAGTATGGTACATGCCAAAAGGGTGTTATACTCAATTATGGGCTGGATAAGTGCCGAGTATGGGAGGCTATAACCTCTTTTTTGCTCTTGAGGTGATGCCTTTACCAATTAAGCATGCTATGTAGAAAGTTTTCCTTACTACAGCAGAGACATGGTGATTGAAGTTAAGGGGGCAGTCAAATTGTGATCCCAGGTCCCTTACCACTTCATGGGTACTTAGGGTATTGTTTTTGAACTGATAGTGTGAGGGGACATTGTGGTGAAGGAAATGATGATGCATTTCTTTGCATTCAGTTTAAGACCATGACTAAAGTTGTTGGTCTGTGTGAGACTCTCCTGGAATATAATGACATCATTTGGGGATTCAATGATTGCACCTAGTTTGTAGTTGTCTGCAAACATCGTCAGCCACAATCCCTTAGTTTTGACCTGAACTTCTGAAAAGTATATACCAAACAGTAGGGGGCCCAGCACTGACCCCTGTGGCACCTCACTGGTAACAGGTCCGCTGGTTGATGTGGAGTCACCCACTTTGATAGTGTATGTCTGGTTTATGAGCCAGTTGGCAACCCATCTTACAATGAAGGGGGTTTACATTCAGTTTGCTATGTTTATCGGTAATGCTTGAATGTGGGACTGTGTCGAACACTTTCTAGGTCGAGGTATGCTGTGTGCACAGATTTGCCCTCATCAATGGCTTTGGTCACATTTTCAAAGAAATCCACCAGATTTAACAGGAAGAATCTGCCCTTCACAAAGCTGAATTGGGTAGGATCTAAGGTTTGGAGGTCACCTATGTTTTTATTTATGAGGTCCATAATGATACATTCCATGGCCTTACAGATGAGGCTGGTCAGGCTTATGAGTCTGTAATTCCCTGGGTCTGTTGCTAGGCCACCTTTGTGGAGGGGAATAACTGTTGCTGTTCTCCATTCTGCAGGAACAAAGCCTGTGGCTATGATTTAAAAAGGTACTTAGTGGTGTTGCTAGTTCATGTTTTAGCCTATTTAGAAGACAGCCTAAGATGTCATCTGGTACCATAAAGGCTGTGTTTTTTGCCTTGGTCAAGGTTTTGAGGACCTGACCTTCAGATATGTAGAGTGTGGGGGGGGGGGGCATTTGGGGGAAGGATTGTTTTAATTTAGTCGGAGATAAGGGAGTGAAATTTTCACCAGACCTATCCATTAGCAGGTTCACTATCTCTGTTGGGTCAGTGTGTGTGATACCGTTGGCCACTAGTTCTGCACATGCTTGGGTCCTACCCTTTAAGTTATACATGTAGCTGTAAAAGGCCTTATGATTATCCTTGGTTCTACTTGCTATGTTTCTCTCAAAGGAGGCCTTGAAGGATTTGATAAGTTGTCTTATTTATCTGTTGAGGCTTAGGAGGGTGCTTTTCCATTGTTGGGGCCTTGCCTTTGTTTTCCTTTGTTTTCTTGGACAGCAACATTTTGCATTTATTGTAAAGTTTGTTGATGCTTGATGTCCACCATGGCAGCTTGTTTTCACTTGGGGCTCTGGCTTTGATTCTTTCTGGTATGGCTGACTACACTTATGGAAGTGATTGTACAGGGCTTTAGTGTAAGCTTTGACATGGTTGCCACTTCCAGCTTGGGGTGAGGCTTGCAATGTATTTATACCTTCTCCTAGGAGGGTATAGTTTGTCTTAGTGAAATTGTTTAGTCTGATTTCACCCTTTGTGAGTTCTAGTGTTAATACCAGCTTGAAGGTGACTGATTTGTGGTTAGTTTTATCTAATGAGGGTCTGACAGTTGTGGCAGTGCATCTGTTTGACATATTGGTGAGGACCATATCCAGAATGTTGTTCCCCTTGTTGGGGTATGGACAATTTGTTCTAGGGCATTTGAATTAACAAAATCAAAGAACTTTTGTGCTAGCAAGTTAGTGGTAGGGTAGATTTACCAGTTGATGCTGGGATAATTGAATTCCATCATAACCAGTGTGTTCAGTAAAATTTGGATTGTCTCCAGTTTGGTCAAGTAGGCCTTGTGGGCTTCGTGACCCATGGAAGGGAATCTATAACTGGCTATGTCTTAAATGAGGGTCGTATCCACCATAACCTGGACCTGGAGTAAGTCCATAGAGTTGTCCAGTCTAACTAGACTGGAGGTGAATTTATCTCTAATATAGACTGAAACCCCACCTCCTTTGGTTTTCACACATTCATTTTCTGGTCTAAAGATGTGGAAGGCATTGTAGCCTTGCAAGGCTGGGGTACTCTCTGAGGCCTTAACCAGTTTCTGTGACTGCACAGGCATCTACACCTTATAGTGATAGAAGTGCAGTTTTTGCTTTTAACTCCTAGTGCAGAAGGACCCTTATTTTGTTCTGATTAGTTAATTTCATGTCTATAATATTGTTTTCAACACCTTATGTAAAAAAGGCACTATAAAGGAGGCAAGAGCCTTTGCCAGCAGCTGAAAGCATAGAGGTACCAAGTGCAAACCATTTCTAGCAAAGCAGCACGGTTTGTCAACCATAGAGTCCCAGGCTGACAGGAACTGGATTCTCTGAAAGAGTGTAATGAATTTTGGAGTAATCCCATATTCTGTCAAGATGTGCCATAGCAATGGTCTATGAATGCCATTTTTCCACTCATTGGGTACCTTTTCTTGAGCCCATATGTTGTTCAAGAGATGTGTGAAATATGACACTGAAGACATAGCAAACTTTACCAACTCTGATTGTATCTGGCCTGTTCCAGAAGCTTTTCCATGCTTTAGTTTGGCTATGGCTTCCTTTACTTCAGTCTCGCTTAATGTCTACCAAGTTCACATCCAGAATCATTGATGACACTTGGCCATCATTGCCAAAGTCATGCATATCATCTGGTGTAGGACAGTTTAGCACAGATTCAAAATATTCTTGCCATCTCTTTAATTGTTCCTCCTGTGTTTTTGCAGTTTTTCCATTTGCTAATCTAATAGATGGCCTCTGTTTATTCTCATCCATAAGTTTTTTGGCAACACGGTATAATGCCCTGGAATTTCCAGTTGTTACCACTGCTTCTGCCTGTATTGTCAGTTTTTCAACCCATAGCTTTTTGTTATTCTTGCACATCTTTTTAACTAGTATATCTTTCTGTTTATATTTTTCAGTCCAATCACAATGTCTAATGACTGGCCAGTTTGGTTTGTCTTCTCTCGTCTTTGTTTGTAATCACGTCGTGCATCAATGGCTTTCCAAGTTTCAACTGTTAGCCACACTTCTTTTCTTTTGCATCTCTTATACACAATTGTTGCTTCTTTACTTTGATGATTACCTTAAATTGTTCCCATTGCTGTTCAATTTCATCATTCACACTCTCTAGGGCAGAGAATCAGTTTTTGACCTTGATGTTGTACAGTAGACTCCCTCTTATTTGGTCTCTCTTTAACCGACCTCCTCTTTAACTAGCCATCAAATTTCTGCCATAGCTCTAGCAAAAGACAACAAAAAAGAACAACCCTTCCATCTCCTCTGGGCTGAATAATGACAGATATTTGTGTTTTAGACTTCATACTCATTAGAAAAATGCATACTAACACAAATGCTGTTATTCTAGTTGATTTACAACCTATAAATGTTATTTTGTATGTTTTTTTCAGATTAACCAACCATTTGTTTATCCAGCCTAAGGTCTGGTCCCAGCATGACCGGATAAGAGGGAGTCTAGTGTATCTGGTTTGCATGTCAGCTGACATCAACATGTCGGTGATAAATTGAGGAGATACTGGCTTTTTCTTTCAGTTCTTGAGTTTTGTTTTCATTGACGTGACCACATGATAGTAATCAAATGTGCATCAGCTCCCTGTTCTACTCTTGACATCTTGATACATACTCGCTCATCAATGAGATATGCAAATGTGATCAATCTGAGTCACTGTGTATCTGTCGGGTGAATACCATGTTGCTTATGAATATCTTTGAGTTCGAATATGCTGCCCCCAACTTTAAGGTGATTGCCACTACAGAACTCCAGTAATCTATAACCATTATCCATTCTGTTTCCTAAAGCAGAGGAGCCACTGATGTAGCTGAATCCCTTTCTGTGGCTTCTGATTTGAGCACTGAAATTGCTCATCACAATTCTAAGGTCATAGCTGGGAAATGAGGTAATCACATTTTGCAGCTCTTCATAAAATTCTTCCTTTTCAGTATCTGTGGTGGCTTCTGTTGATGCATAAACTTGTAGTAATTTAGTTTAGTAAAACAGGTCTGTAGGAGTATTGAAATAATTCTGTCACTGATTGCTTCACAACTAACTAAAGTTTTTGATGCTTCCTTGCTAAGCAGTATTCCAACTCCATTCTAAGGCTTATCACCACCTGAAAACAGAATGGTGACATCTTCTGAAATAATCTTGCCTGATCCAGTCCATCACATTTTACTGGTTCCAACAACCAATAGATTGTAATGCTTCATCTTGTGTATAATTTGTACCAATCTACCAATGCTATAGGCTGTACGAACATTGCACATGCTGATACATGTAATGGATTTAACAGTCAGAATTTCCCTCATCAAGGATCTAACTTCCTTTCGGCTTTCATCAGATCCCTTCAGCAAGCTGACTATTCAAAAAACTATTCAAACTTTTTCAGTTGCTCAGTCACATAGCAGCCAAACTTATGCTTAGTGGTGATATCCACCCAAACCCAGGCCCTGAACAAATGATCTCATTAAACTCCCCAATGCAAATCAAACTACCTACTCCACATAAAAGTTCTGAAAATACTACTACTAAACCTAAATCTTAGAAGTATGCTCAAGAAAATACACAAGCTCCATACACTCTCTCCCTTTACAACCCAGATATTACCATCCTTACTGAAACCTGGTTGAAGCTACATATACCAGGCACAAAAGTAACCCCACCTGGTTACAATATTCTAAGAGTTGATAGAATAGAAAAGAAGGGAGGTGGTGTAGCAATTCTCTTTAAGAACACGCTCAACTTACATCCTGAAAACACAAGTATTACTAACATTAATAATGCAGAGTTAATCATAACCAGATTACAACTAAACCAGAATAAACATAATACATAAGGCATCATCAGAGTCAGTGGAACATTTTAAAACACTCTTATAAATAGTTACATCATTTTACTAAAACCAATCAAATTTATCAATACATTAATTCATTAATCTAAAATAATTAATCAAAAAATATATAAAAAAAAATAAAAATACATCTTACTAAACTATTCTATTCCAGTTGCTTTAAAAAACATATGATCCATAAAAATATTGATGTATGTTTATATAGATATAATAATGAACTCATAACACTTTCAAAAACTCATGGGAATATGCATATTAAAATGTATATGTATTTCATTACACCTATTTCCATTTATATAACCAAATGGTATTAAATACAAATGTATATACATAATGTCATATAAACGAATAATCAGCATATATTATATTCTCTTGATAACTTATCATATTAATAAAGTGCATAAAAACATATACTATACTATTACTGTTGTAATAACCCCCCCAAAAATTTATTTTTGTTTTTATATATAATAAGACTGCCTATGGAGAAACATGTTTTAACTAGTTGATAATGTTACTCCTTGCCTTCAGATAGGGAAACATAGATATACTCTCGTTTATACCCAGATGTTGGGAGGCATTTAGTCTAATTTGCCAAGCTGTTTCCAGCATTTCCACCTTCAGCTTGTCATCACCCCCTCGTATATCTGGTGTAACTCGACCCAACACAAAGAATATAATCTTTTTAAAATTGAAACAAACTGTAGTGTGCATATACAAAGCATTAAAGGTATCTTTACTCTTAATAGCTCTAAGATGTTCTGCAATTCTTTCCTTCAATTTTCTCACTGTCTTTCCCATGTAAAATGCAGAGCATGATGTACAGTTTGCTATATATACTACCATTGTTGAATTACAACAACATCATCCTGGACAGGGAATGGTCCTTTCATAACCCACTATGTTTACATAGGGCTCCTCATTTATATATCTACACATTCTACATGCTCCACATTTATACATCCTTGAATAACCTTTATTAACCAGTGTTTGTTCCAAAATACCTTTAATATTTTTTCCTTTACTAAAAACCACCCTCAACGTATCACCTACAATTTCCTTTGTATTGGGACTGAAACTAAATTCCCAAATTTTCCACATAGTGTCCACTATAGAGGGTGCCTGATAATTAAATTTTAAAATCATCACATTGTTCTTAAATGGTTCATTTGCTTCCTTCGGTACTATACTTCCCCCTCCCAAAATGGGAGGAAACTGGGTAGCCCTTTTTATTTTATTTCTCTTTTGATATTAATCAAAAGTTTTAGAGGGTAGCCTCTCTCTAGAAACATCCCTACTAACTTATAGAGTTCCTCTTCAAAAATCATATTGTCACTGACCAAACATGACAATCTCATCATTTGGCCCTTGACTACACACTTCTTGTAATTCTGGTGATAATGAACAATCAAATAAAGAAGACCAGTGTTTTTTAGCTACGGGGGCCCAAGTAAGAAGATCAGAATGCCTAATGAACAAAAAAGGTGAAGGCCAATGTTATCAAGCCCAGGGCGATTCATACCATTATTGACACAACAATTTTCAGAACAACAAATGGCAATGGAATGCCAGGAATCGATGCTAATGGTCGATAATGACATTAATGCTGTATGTGAACAGCAAGATATAGAAGTTTACAATGTGTTGCAAATGAGTGATGTAAATGTTTCTGGTAACAGTATTGTTCACTGTCAAAGAAATGGGTTTTCCATTTACAACTATAGTGCTTTAATAATAAATGATGTATATCATGATTTATTAAGCAAAGCATTTACATTTGTTCCTGCATTTCATTTGAACTTTGTTGACTATTATATTAGTCTTAAAATGTTTACAAGGCAAATTAATTTGGGTTTATTTTTCAGGGAACAAAATTATGGTGTAAACAATTTAAACAACACTTTGAATACACTTAAAAGGAAAAGCACTTTTATACCCCCGATGCACAAGGAAGTGTTAATGTTTGAAAAACTATACATTAATGAAGTTAAGAGGGGTTTGAGTAATTTTGGAAGACTAATAGATTATGATAACTTAAGCATTGATGAAAGAAAAATACTGTTTGATTTAGCTAACACTCATGAGGTGAGAATAATGAAGCTTGATAAGGGGGAAGGGGTTGTTATCATGGCTAATTTTGACTATGTTGCTAAGATGCATGAAATTTTAAGTGACACATTTACATACCAGACTGCATCACTCAACGAAATGCACATAGCTTACCACAAAATTGATTTGTTTATGTTAGATGCACTTTTTCAAGTGGAAATAAATGAAGGTGAATTCGATTTTTTGAATGTAGAACACCCGGTGATACCGGTGTTGTTTGGGATCCCCAAGGTGCACAAATGCATAGAAAATCCTCCTTTTAGGCCCATTGTAGTGGCCAAGGGCTCAAAAATGGAACCTTTGGCATCTTTTGTGGACAAGGAAATACAGGGGATTATTTTAGGTGTAGACCACATAATCAAGGATTCCTGGAACTGTTTGGAACGCCTGAAGGAAGTTAATAAAACCTTCACAGGGTCTTTTCTCACCATCGATGTTATAAATTTGTTTTCAATCATTCCACACGTGGAAGGATTGGAATATTTTAGGGAGAGTTTAATTAGACATGGTAAGTTTGAAGGAGGAAAAGTCAATCTATTAGTGGCTTTAATGGAGTTGATTTTGAGAAATAGCTTCTTGACCTTTGAAGGGGAAATTTTCCGGCAAGTGTCAGGTGTGGCTATGGGGACAAAGTGTGCCCCAGGGTTTGCTAACCTAGTACTATTATACTGGGAGGAGGTTTTTATTTTTGATTCTAAGTTTAAAGAGAAAATATTGTTTACAGTCGATTCTTGGATGACATATTAATTCTTTGGAAGGGCAGCAAACTGGAAGCAACAGAATTTATAGAGTATTTAAATTCAACCACAAGCTTCTTTAAATTTACTAGTACTTGGAACGAAGACAATATAGATTTTCTCGACATACGTCTAACGTCTAACAGACATACGTCTAACAAAAACTAATGAAGGGTTGCAAAGTGCAATATTCAGAAAAAAGACATACAGTAACTCTTTGTTACACTATGGAAGTAGTCATCCACATTATCAAAAGAAGAGTGTAGACAAGGGCCAAATGGTGAGATTGCCATGTTTGGTCAGTGACAATATGATTTTTGAAGAGGAACTCTATAAGTTAGTAGGGATGCTTCTAGAGAGAGGCTACCCTCTAAAACCTTTGATTAATATCAAAAGAGAAATAAAGATAAAAAGGGCTACCCAGTTTCCTCCCATTTTGGGAGGGGGAAGTATAGTACTGAAGGAAGCAAATGAACCATTTAAGAACAATGTGATAAATTTAAAATTTAATCATCAGGCACCCTTTATAGTCGACACTATGTAGAAAATTTGGGAATTTAGTTTCAGTCCCAATACAAAGGAAATTGTAGGTGATATGTTGAGGGTGGTTTTTAGTAAAATAAAAATTATTAAAAATATTTTGGAACAAACACCTGTTAATAAAGTTTATTCAAGAATGTATAAATGCAGAGCATGTAGAATGTGTAGATATATAAATGAGGGGCCCTATGCAAACATAGTGGGTTACAATAGAACCATTCCCTGTCCAGGAAGATGTTGCTGTAATTCAACAATGGTAGTATATATAGCAAACTGTACATCATGCTCTGCATTTTACATTCGGAAAGACGGTGAGAAAATTGAAGAAAAAAATTGCAGAACATCTTAGAGCTATTAAGAATAAAGATACCTTTAATGCTTTGTATATGCACACTACAGTTTGTTTAAATTTTAAAAAGTTTATATTCTTTGTATTGGGTCGGGTTACACCAGATATACAAGGGGGTGATGACAAGCTGAAGGTGGAAATGCTGGAAACAGCTTGGCAAATTAGACTAAATGCCACCTAACATCCGGGTATAAATGAGAGTATATCTATTTTTCCCTATCTAAAGGCAAGGAGTAACATTATCAACTAGTTAAAAACATGTTTTTCCATAGGCAGTCTTATTATATATAAAAACAAAAATACATTTTGGGGGGCTATTACAACAGTAGTAGCATAGTATATGTTTTTTATGCACTTTATTAATATGATAAGTTATCAAGACAATATAATATATGTTGATTATTCATTTATATGACATTATGTATATACATTTGTATTTAATACCATTTGGTTATATAAATGGAAATAGGTGCAATTAAATACATATACATTTTAATATACACATTCCCATGAGTTTTTGAAAGTTATATGAGTTCATTATTATATCTATACAAACATACATCAATATTTTATGGATCATATGGTTTTTAAAGCAACTAGAATAGAATAGTTTAGTAAGATGTATTTTTTTATATATATTTTTTGATTAATTATTTTAGATTAATGACTTAATGTATTGATGAATTTGATCGGTTGTAGTAAAATGATGTAACTATTTATAAGAGTGTTTTAAAATGTTCCACTGACTCTGATGATGCCGTATGTGTTTCGGTAAAAGCACTAAGTTCTGTGGACTTTGGTGATTAAAGCAGTATTTTTCTGTTGTTTGCTTGTTTTTTTTTTTCTTTTTTTCTTTTTTTTTTTCTGAATATATATATATATATATATATATATATATATATATATATATATATATACATATATATATATATATATATATATATATATATACACACATATGGATTCAATTCATAACAAAGTAAAATAAATAAATTAAATCAAATAAAGATCAAAACACTGAAACTCAAAACACTGAAACCAAAACACTGAAACTTTCAAATCTTGAAAACTCAAAACACTGAAACTCAAAACACTGAAAACACATATCATACATATAATGAGTTTAAACAACATAAATTATAGCACTTTCCACCAAGTGTAAGCAGGGGGGCTTCTCCCCCCACACCCCCTGCTACTTCTATATATCAACTCCAAGATTGCACTTCACTACACTAAGTGCAATCTTGGAGTTGATATATTACACTTGTTGGAAAGTGCTATGATTTATGTTATTTAAACTCAGTATATGTATGATATGTTTTTTCAGTGTTTTGAGTTTCAGTGTTTTGAGTGTTCAGTGTTTTGAAGTTTCAGTGTTTTGGTCTTATATATTATGAAGTTTTCTCATTTTCAGTAATTTGAGTTTTCAGTGTTATGAAGTGAATCCATATGTATCTCTCTCTCTTTATATATATATATATATATATATATATATATATATATATATATATATATATATATATACACATACACACACACACATATACACACACACACACACACACACACACACACACACACACACACACACACACACACACATATATATATATATATAGAGAGAGAGAGAGAGAGAGAGACATCCCTCCAGGAAACAATCCCAGTGCAATCTAAATCATTCTCCAAAATGTCACAAAAGCCATATCACAGGAAACCAGTATTGCAAGAGACCTTAACACAGACGGGATGACAATTTTCATAACTACCTAACCCTCCATGGTTTCACTCAAATGATTTCTCATCCAACTAGAATTGACAAGAAAACAGATAAACAATCTGTTTTGGACTGGTTCTATCTTAACTAATAAACTCCAGTATTGTCAAATAGCAATGTGTCTCCCAGATCACTTAAGTGACTGCTTTGGAATCTACTTACTTAGATATCACAGTAACCCTACTAATAATCAACGTCTACCAAATTCACAATAAGAAAAATCCTAACTTACAGATTCTTACTTAATATTCTTGAAAAAAAGAAACTGGACTCCTCTTATGCAACTGCCCTTAGATGCTGTTGTGCAACACTTCAAGTAACACCTTCCTTACTCTAAACAGACTTGCACTTCCAAGAACAGTTCATGTCAAAGCCAACTACACACCATGGTTAACCCATGAGACACGTACCCTCCTAAAACAAAGGGACAAAGCATGGCAAACTTGGGCTAAAATAAATCTCTCCAAAACTGTTTAATCTACCAGCAACTTAGAAATAGTGCCAAACACCAAATTAAACTAGACAAACAACACTACTATTCTAATTTACAATGGAAATACAGAATGAATCCACAAATATTCTGGAGCACAATCAATAACATACTTCATCCTGGACAAACCGCATCCCCCCTCCCAACTTACCTGATAACAAAAACAATATTGCTGAACAATTTAACATATTCTTCACTGAGAGTGTTTTAGCACTGACTAAGAATAGCAAGTCTCCCACAATGCCAACACTCAACAATCCAAGCAATATAGTAGATGCATTCTCATTTCAGACAGTCCCAAAACAAACTATTGCAAAGCTATTAAAGAAGTTGAAACCCACTTTACTGGCTGCAGGTAAATTGCCAGCAGAATATTTAAAATTAACAGCAGATGTTATTGCCTTTCCTGTGTCAATACTTATAAACCACTCTATAACAGAGCAGTATGTCCCAGCTATTTGGAAAATTGCATACATTACACCATTACACAAAGGAGGTAATCCAACAGAACTAACAAACTACTGACCCATTGCTATACTTTCACCACTTTCTAAAATTCTGGAAAGATGTATCCACTTTCAACTTCTTAAACACCTAATAAACAATAATCTCCTCTCATTGTCACAGCATGGATTCCGACCACATCGTAGTACTACTACAGCTCTTCTAAGTTTCACTAATACTATAAATTAATTCAGAGATGATTGCAAAATAGTGTCTTCAGTCTTTTTGGACATGTCTAAAGGATTCAATACAGTTTCCCATCCTGTTACTGTCCACTCTGAAAAATCTTAATATCAACCCTGATACTGTTAACTGGTTTCAAAGTTATCTATCTAGCTGTCAGCAAGCTGTAAAATGGAAGCAAGATCTATCCCCACTCCTTCCTGTTACACTTAGAGTCCCTCAGGGTTCAATCCTAGGGCCCCTCCTCTTCAGCATATTCATAAATGATCTTAATAGTGCCTCCTCTTAACATCTATCATCCAATACACAGATGATTCAGCCCTCGTATGTGCAGCATCCACAATAACTCAACTTCTTACAGTCACACAAAAAGCCTTCTCTGATATTAAAACATGACTAGCAAACTCACAACTCATTCTCAACCCTAATAAAACTAAATGTATGATATTTCATCCATCTAAACCTACTAACCTCCCAGCTAACTTTTATATCACTGCCAGTAATAATACTAGGATTTTCCCATATTCCCAAACAAAATTGTTAGGTGTCATAATCAACAACAGACTAAAATTTGACACTCACATTTCTAACACAGTCAAATAGGTTCACAAGAAAATGGGAACAATGTACAGAAACAAAATATTCTTAAGAGACGCTGCAAGAATAGCCATAGCTAGAACACTCCTTCTCTCCTCACTCTTATATGCATCCCCTATATTACCAACCTCAAAAAGTCAGAACTAGGTAAATTAGAATCCTGTTATAAACAGATTGCCAACTTTGCAACAGATTCCACGCATTCAACCCATCATTGTCAGTGCCTAAAAATTCTTCTTGGTTGGAACTACCTCATGTTATGAACTATAACCAATTAATAATGACTCACAAAATAATGCACACTCCTGACAATGTACCTTCCCTAAAAGATCTTCTACAACCCTACTCTAACATTTGTACTCTTCGATCATCTAACAAAGACTTACTCCAAGTAACCAAAGTATCCAGTATAACAGACAACTCTCTTTACTCTAACTTTGTTGCTAAAAATTGGAATACCCTTCCACATAGTATTAGATCCATGAGTAATCTTAATCATTTCAAAAATATCTCTCAAAAGACACTTATTTGAATCCTGGCTTTGCACATGTAACACTCCAGGTTAATTATTAACTTAGCATTACTTGTACAATTTGGCTGTATGTACTAACTCTGTTAACATATCCCTTCTATAAGTAGTTAACATTCCTAGTTTCAGCTCTCACCTGGAAGTATTACTAACAATGCACTACTTTGCCTGAGTGATTCTCCCTGCTAAATTTCCTAACTAATGTTATGTTCCTCCACATATATAAGTTCAACCATATATTTGTCTATATTCAAGTGTTTAAAGTCTCATTCTATTTGATACTATGTATGTATTTTTTTTACTTTTTTATCCTGTAAATGTGTTAACACTCATTTTTTGTCAATTTTTTGTTTATAATTTGTATTACTTGTTGTGATAATTTGTATGAAGCTTAAACTGGAGCTTTTCTCCCCAGGCCTCTGCTGAAAATGGTCACTGTCCTAGTCGGACCATCCCGGTAAACAAATGTAAAATAAATAAATAAAATAAATAAATAAAATAAGTTGCAAGTTCTCTGATTCAAAGACATTGCAATTGGGCTTTCTCCTGTCATGCTGAGTTTTGTCTTCTTCTGGTTTCTGTTAGAGTAAGATTTTCACCTGAGACAATTGGAAGCCCCTTGCCACACCTGTTCTCCAGGACTGAGCACCACCTGTGTCGGCCACCCATTTTTCAGGGTTATTACTGAACCTGTCCACCTCACCTAGTGCCCTAGGTGATTCTTCGGTCATATGACCTTTATCACAATGGCATAGCCTCAGCAGGCAGTCCCCTATTTGGAGTGTTCACCCCTCCACCACTATGAGATACAGGATAGATCTTAGAGGATCCAGCAGCTTCTGAAAGAGGAAAGTCCTACGCAAGCTGTATTGCCCCATACACAGTTTACAATGAAAGAGAAAGAAAAGTCCACCGTAGAAGAAATAAGAGCAACACTAAGTAAATTCAGACAGGGAAAGCATTAGGCTTTCATGTAATCATGGCAGATATAATCATGACGTTGGGTGAGTTAGAGGAGAAATGACTCCTTGGGGTATTTCTATTAGTAAGGAAAGAAAGGCTTATCATGGATGACTACAGAAAAAGCATTCTAGTGCCAGTGTACAAGAACAAAGGGAATATTCATAACCATGCAAGTTATAGAGGTATCAGAATCATGTTACACTGCATGAAAGTTCTGTAGAGGGTGACTGATAAACAAATCTGGAGTGTAGTAGAAAGTAAGATAGGAGATGAGTAGTTCAGATTCAGATCAGGGTGCAGCAAAACTGTCCTGATGTTTGAAGTGAGACAGACAGTGGCAAATAAGATAGAGATTATAGAGATGAGGAAAGAATCCAAGTGGATAGTCCTAGACTTGAAGAAAGCACTTATCAAGGTCTCCAAGAAAGCTGATTTGGGGAGTCCTGTCATGGGTCAAAGTACTTGTTCTGTAGAATTAGTGCAGGCTATGTACAATGACACAATGACACAAGTATGATCAATGTTTAGACTCACTGAGGGGTTCCCATGGTTCAGGGTTCAGCTTTGAGCTCACCGCTGTTCATATTAGGGATGGACTACATTAGCAAAGAAGATGGAGGTGAAAGATAAAACAAAACTGTTATATACAGGCAATGTGGCATTATAAGCAGCGTCTGAACAAGAACATCAACAGATGACAGGGGAATGGAATAAAACATTAAAGTCATATGGCATGAATCTGAGTACAGTCAAAACAGTTGTTATGGCAGTAAATGAGGGAAATTCGAAGAAGCTGTAATTTAGTGGAGCAGGTTAATAGCTTCAAGTATCCGAGAGAGGTGGTTGAAGAGGAGGGAAGTCTGAATGAAAAGGTCAAAAGTAGAATAAGAGGGGCTACAACTAACTGGCATAGAGTGGCAGGGGTAGTGCATGGCAGAATGCCAAATAAGTTGAAAAGTAAGGTGTACAAAATAGCAGCTCAACCAGAATTTCTGTGTGGTACAGAAACCTGGGTAGTGAAGCAGAGCAGTTGAGGAATCTGGTTGTGATAGAGATGAAGTGCCTGAGATAGGTGGTAGGATGCGCATCATGGAACAGTCAAAGAAATGATGATATTACAGTAAGAGGCAAAGTAGCTCCAATTGCAGAGAATGTAAAACAGTATGGTGTACAGTGGTTCTGGTACAGGTACAGGAAAGCAGAAGGTGATTGTTTAAGAAGATTTGGAAGACAAAAAAATGACGCAAGAGGAAAGGAGGACATCAAGCAAAGAGATGGCTGGATTGTGTGAGAGAAGTTCTGTGACAGTCAGACATAGCTGGCAAAGAAGGTAGAATTGTGACATTGAATCTGGAAAGGGGGTTATGTTTGATGCAACACAACAGCCCCATTTAGAAAATCTGATAAAGGGGCTTTATGAAGATGATTGTGTTGATGAGGGCACATATGTCTGAATGTGAAGTTGAAGGTCATAACCGTAGAAGGTACACACCATGTAAAATACACATTTGTGTAAGCAATGCTTGCTCCATAAACCACATAAGTTGAAAGAGTTGATAGTAGTGGAACATGGGTTAAAAATGTCGAGGACTTCTTTACCAAAGTGTAAAGGAGGCAATAACAGTATAACCCACAACACAGTAGTATGCACAATGAGAAAAGAGGATGTATCAATAAAAACAGTGTACCAGGATGCCATGGCAGTTATGTGGAATGGAAGATTATGGACGCATAAGACCTTGGAGGGAGCTGATGCCTTTTATATAAGTCAGATGCAGACTGAGTGATAGAATGCAAATGCATGCAACATACATATGGAGGGAGTAGAGCAGATAAAAGAAAATGAGCTAAATACAAAGAGGTCATTAGTCAATGTATATAAAGTGAAAGATAAAAGTGGAGAAAATGGAGATTGCAAGCAGTGCAGGTGTCATGGTCCAGGAACAGCAAACATGGAGACAAATGTAATCATGGATCAAAATCTGGTATTAGAGGCTGTTGCAAGTCCACTGAAACCATATTTCATGTTGAGCACATTCAGTATAAAAATGGTCATATAGTATATTCATAGGTTCATAGGTTCATAGGTAGGTACTAGGCTATCTGCCCAAGGGCATTTATAAGCCTAGCCAGAGTGTGTCAGCGTTCGCCACCCCATTGATTAATTAACTGATCCTCTGTCAAGCAGAGCCAATGAAGTGATCCCAGGGGTGTATTTTCTGTTACCCATCCTCTTGTCAAGGTTTCTCTTGAAGAGTGTTAGTGAGGGGCTCTGCCTGATGTAATTTGGAATTTTGTTCCAAAGCATGGGGAGTCTCTGTGACAGGAATCTATCCCTCCAGCATGTTCTATTTATTGTTGTGGCGAGGTTTAGCTCACTAGAGTGCATGGCTTACAGTGACTTGGATTTCTTTAGTTGGAGCATGCCCATCAATTCTGAGTTGGACATGGCTTTGTAAGTCAGGCAGAGATCACCTCTGAGTAAGCGATATGCCACTGGGTACAGACGGAGTTTTTTCAGTCGGGCTGCATAGGACATATGTTTGAGGCCAGTCATTTTCTTGGTGAGGTACTTTTATGGTCTTTCCAGCTGTTGGAAGTGTCTTGTGAGGTACATCCCAAATGAGGCATTGTACTCTATGATGGGTCTAATGAGTGATGAGTACAGGGCATTATAACCTTTTTATTTTTAGATGCGAACCCTTTAGTAATTAGATGGGCTACATAGAAGGATTTCCTAACTACTTTGGCACTATGATTGTCAAAGGAGAGATTACTATCTACCTGGGTCCCCAGATCTCTTATTACCTCTTTCTGTACTAAGGGGGCTGCCACCTATGTGGTAATTTGTGGGTGTTTTGTTTTTCCCAAATGGGATGACTATGCATTTTTTGGCATTTAGCTTGAGGCCATGACTTTAACACCAGGTGTCCGTCTCAGTAAGGCCCTTTTGGAGGATGTCCGTGTCAGCCAGAGAGTCAATTATAGCTCCCAGTTTGCAGTCATCGGTGAACTTGGTTAGCCATAGTCCTCCTGTGTTTGCCTGTACTTTTGAGAAGCATATGCCAAACAGTAGGGGTCCCAGGACCGAGCCTTGCGAGACACCACTTGTGACTGGTTTAGAGTTGGACCTGGATCCCGCTATTCTTACTGTGTGAGTTCTGTCTGTAAGCCAGTTGGCAACCCATCTCAAGACTCAGGCTGGTGAGTTTTTCTATAATACCCGAGTGGGGAATAGTGTCGAAAGCCTTGGCGAGGTCAAAGTATGCTGTGTGAACCACCTTTCCCTCGTCTATGGCCTTGGTGACTGTCTCGAAGAAGTCAACCAGGTTTAGTAGG
The DNA here is from genome assembly GCF_019279795.1 of Protopterus annectens. NCBI lineage: Eukaryota > Metazoa > Chordata > Ceratodontiformes > Protopteridae > Protopterus > Protopterus annectens. Next base: position 1,340,402,003 of record NC_056731.1, read on the forward strand.
CATGATTTGCCCTTAACAAAGCCGAACTTGGTCGGGTCAAGTGTTTGGAGGTTCCCAATGTCTTTGTTAATGAGTTCCATGATGATGCGCTCCATAGCCTTGCAGACCAGGCTAGTCAGTTTTATGGGGCGATAGTTACCATGGTCAGTTGTGGCCCCTTCTTTGTGGAGAGGAATAACTGTTGCAGTGTGCCATTCTATGGACATGTAGCCTGTAGAGAGGCTCAGGTTGAACAGCGTGTTTAGGTGGGGGGTTAGTTCCTCGTTGAGTTCGTGGAGCACACAGCCTGGGACACCATCTGGTCCCATTGATGCTGTGTTTTTGGCTTTTGAAAGGGCTGCTTTCACCTGTGTGTCTGTGATTTTTAGGACACTACACTTTTCCGGTATTGTTGTGGGCCCTTTTGGAGGTGAGAGGGGAGTGAAGTTTGCGCTTAATCTATCTGCCAGGATGTTGGCAATATCAGCAGGTTGCACTAGTTCAGTACATATCTGCGAGTTGCCACTTAGATTCTAACATAGCTAAAGAAGGCCTTATGATTGTCTTTTGAGTTAGAGGAGAAATGACTCCTTGGGGTATTTCTATTAGTAAGGAAAGAAAGGCTTATCATGGATGACTACAGAAAAAGCATTCTAGTGCCAGTGTACAAGAACAAAGGGAATATTCATAACCATGCAAGTTATAGAGGTATCAGAATCATGTTACACTGCATGAAAGTTCTGTAGAGGGTGACTGATAAACAAATCTGGAGTGTAGTAGAAAGTAAGATAGGAGATGAGTAGTTCAGATTCAGATCAGGGTACAGCAAAACTGTCCTGATGTTTGAAGTGAGACTGACAGTGGCAAATAAGATAGAGATGATAGAGATGAGGAAAGAATCCAAGTGGATAGTCCTAGACTTGAAGAAAGCATTTATCAAGGTCTCAAAGAAAGCTGATTTGGGGAGTCCTGTCATGGGTCAAAGTACTTGTTCTGTAGAATTAGTGCAGGCTATGTACAATGACACAATGACACAAGTATGATCAATGTTTAGACTCACTGAGGGGTTCCCAGGGTTTAGGGTTCAGCTTTGAGCTCACCGCTGTTCATATTAGTGATGGACTACATTAGCAAAGAAGTTGGAGGTGAAAGATAAAACAAAACTGTTATATACAGGCAATGTGGCATTATAAGCAGCGTCTGAACAAGAACATCAACAGATGACAGGGGAATGGAATAAAAAATTAAAGACATATGGCATGAATCTGAGTACAGTCAAAGCAGTTGTTATGGCAGTAAATGAGGGAAATTCGAAGAAGCTGTAATTTAGTGGAGCAGGTTAATAGCTTCAAGTATCCGAGAGAGGTGGTTGAAGAGGAGGGAAGTCTGAATGACAAGGTCAAAAGTAGAATAAGAGGGGCTACAACTAACTGGCATAGAGTGGCAGGGGTAGTGCATGACAGAATGCCAAATAAGTTGAAAAGTAAGGTGTACAAAATAGCGGCTCAACCAGAATTTCTGTATGGTACAGAAACCTGGGTAGTGAAGCAGAGCAGTTGAGGAATCTGGTTGTGATAGAGATAAAGTGCCTGAGATAGGTGATAGGATGCACATCATGGAACAGTCAAAGAAATTATGATATTACAGTAAGAGGCAAAGTAGCTCCAATTGCAGAGAATGTAAAACAGTATGGTGTACAGTGGTTCTGGTACAGGTACAGGAAAGCAGAAGGTGATTGTTTAAGAAGATTTGGAAGACAAAAAAATGACGCAAGAGGAAAGGAGGACATCAAGCAAAGAGATGGCTGGATTGTGTGAGAGAAGTTCTGTGACAGTCAGACATAGCTGGCAAAGAAGGTAGAATTGTGACATTGAATCTGGAAAGGGGGTTATGTTTGATGCAACACAACAGCCCCATTTGGAAAATCTGATAAAGGGGATTTATGAAGATGATTGTGTTGATGAGGGCACATATGTCTGAATGTGAAGTTGAAGGTCATAACCGTAGAAGGTACACACCATGTAAAATACACATTTGTGTAACTAATGCTTGCTCCATAAACCACATAAGTTGAAAGAGTTGATAGTAGTGGAACATGGGTTAAAAACGTCGAGGACTTCTCTACCAAAGTGTAAAGGAGGCAATAACAGTATAACCCACAACACAGTAGTATGCACAATGAGAAAAGAGGATGTATCAATAAAAACAGTGTACCAGGATGCCATGGCAGTTATGTGGAATGGAAGATTATGGACGCATAAGACCTTGGAGGGAGCTGATGCCTTTTATATAAGTCAGATGCAGACTGAGTGATAGAATGCAAATGCATGCAACATACATATGGAGGGAGTAGAGCAGATAAAAGAAAATGAGCTAAATACAAAGAGGTCATTAGTCAATGTATATAAAGTGAAAGATAAAAGTGGAGAAAATGGAGATTGCAAGCAGTGCAGGTGTCATGGTCCAGGAACAGCAAAAATGGAGACAATTGTAATCATGGATCAAAATCTGGTATCAGAGGCTGTTGCAAGTCCACTGAAACCATATTTCATGTTGAGCATATTCAGTATAAAAATGGTCATATAGTATATTCATAGGTTCATAGGTTCATAGGTAGGTACTAGGCTATCTGCCCAAGGGCATTTATAAGCCTAGCCAGAGTGTGTCAGCTTTCGCCACTCCATTGATTAATTAACTGATCCTCTGTCAAGCAGAGCCAATGAAGTGATCCCAGGGGTGTATTTTCTGTTACCCATCCTCTCATCAAGGTTTCTTTTGAAGAGTGTTAGTGAGGGGCTCTGCCTGATGTAATTTGGAATTTTGTTCCAAAGCATGGGGAGTCTCTGTGACAGGAATCTATCCCTCCAGCATGTTCTATTTATTGTTGTGGCGAGGTTTAGCTCACTAGAGTGCATGGCTTACAGTGACTTGGATTTCTTTAGTTGGAGCATGCCCATCAATTCTGAGTTGGACATGGCTTTGTAAGTCAGGCAGAGATCACCTCTGAGTAAGCGATATGCCACTGGGTACAGACGGAGTTTTTTCAGTCGGGCTGCATAGGACATATGTTTGAGGCCAGTCATTTTCTTGGTGAGGTACTTTTATGGTCTTTCCAGCTGTTGGAAGTGTCTTGTGAGGTACATCCCAAATGAGGCATTGTACTCTATGATGGGTCTAATGAGTGACGAGTACAGGGGCATTATAACCTTTTTATTTTTAGATGCGAACCCTTTAGTAATTAGATGGGCCACATAGAAGGATTTCCTAACTACTTTGGCACTATGATTGTCAAAGGAGAGATTACTATCTACCTGGGTCCCCAGATCTCTTATTACCTCTTTCTGTACTAAGGGGGCTGCCACCTATGTGGTAATTTGTGGGTGTTTTGTTTTTCCCAAATGGGATGACTATGCATTTTTTGGCATTTAGCTTGAGGCCATGACTTTAACACCAGGTGTCCATCTCAGTAAGGCCCTTTTGGAGGATGTCCGTGTCAGCCAGAGAGTCAATTATAGCTCCCAGTTTGCAGTCATCAGTGAACTTGGTTAGCCATAGTCCTCCTGTGTTTGCCTGTACTTTTGAGAAGCATATGCCAAACAGTAGGGGTCCCAGGACCGAGCCTTGCGAGACACCACTTGTGACTGGTTTAGAGTTGGACCTGGATCCCGCTATTCTTACTGTGTGAGTTCTGTCTGTAAGCCAGTTGGCAACCCATCTCAAGACTCAGGCTGGTGAGTTTTTCTATAATACCCGAGTGGGGAATAGTGTCAAAAGCCTTGGCGAGGTCAAAGTATGCTGTGTGAACCACCTTTCCCTCGTCTATGGCCTTGGTGACTGTCTCGAAGAAGTCAACCAGGTTTAGTAGGCATGATCTGCCCTTAACAAAGCAGAACTTGGTCGGGTCAAGTGTTTGGAGGTTCCCAATGTCTTTGTTAATGAGTTCCATGATGATGCGCTCCATAGCCTTGCAGACCAGGCTAGTCAGTTTTATGGGGCGATAGTTACCAGGGTCAGTTGTGGCCCCTCCTTTGTGGAGAGGAATAACTGTTGCTGTGCGCCATTCTATGGACACGTAGCCTGTGGAAAGGCTGAGGTTGAACAGCATGTTTAGGTGGGGGGTTAGTTTGTTCTGTAGTTCGTGCAAGATGCAGCCTGGGACACCATCTGGTCCCATTGATGCTGTGTTTTTGGCTTTTGAAAGGGCTGCTTTCACCTGTGTGTCTGTGATTTTTAGGACACTACACTTTTCCGGTATTGTTGTGGGCCCTTTTGGAGGTGAGAGGGGAGTGAAGTTTGCGCTTAATCTATCTGCCAGGATGTTGGCAATATCAGTAGGTTGCACTAGTTCAGTACATATCTGCGAGTTGCCACTTAGATTCTTAACATAGCTAAAGAAGGCTTTGTGGTTATCTTTTGAATCATTGGCTATTTTTCTTTCGAAGTTAGCCTTGGATGATTTCATGGGAGACCTTAGTTTCTTACTGATACTGATCAGGGATGTCTTTCCTTCTTGGAATTTGCTTTTTTTCTGAACTAGTTTCCTCCTTCTATTGTATAGCCTGTTTATTGCAGGGGTCCACCAAACTGGTTTCCTTCTCTTAGAGGAGTGAGTCTTGGTTTTGCTAGGGATGGCATGATCCATGCATCCTTGCAGGTGCTCATAGAGTGCATTTGTAAAGGCGTCTGCATCTTGGGCAGCGTTATCCTTTAGTGTGGGGGCTGTGAAACACCTCTGTCTTAAGTAATGTGAAGTTTGCTTTAGGAAAGCAATATGTGCTGTATTTGCTTACTGAGGAAAGAGAATGACTGATTTCTGGGTTACATACCTGCAAGTTATCAATTCTGTATGACATTCTGGCTAGAAAACAAAAAGCACCAAGACAAGTACAGTTGGGTGCATCAGACATTGAAATCGACTATATGTAAGTGCATTCTGGGTTAAATAATAACATCATAGAGTAGATTATTAAACAAGAAGTTTAAATGGGGTAAGGAAAAATACATAAACACACCTTTGAGACTACTTGCAGCTATCACATTATCTGAATTGCAAAAAATGGTATCTCATACTTTTGACCAAAGTTGTGATATGAACATGTAAACAAGGAAAACAGTGCTGTATTGCTAGGACACCAACGTTTAAAAAATATTTTGTTGGGACAATGGCCAAGTAAAGGATTACATTTAATTATGCTAGTCAGAAAAGCGTATGTGTGACTCCTGGCTGATTAACAACTGCTGATCTGGTACATATGGAATTAGATGTCTTGTTTGAAATAGCGGAATTTGAACCATGACATGTTAGTTTAAAGTTAATGTTACTACTAGTTAGAGGAAATGAAAGGGAGATAAGGGAAATAAGAGGAAGTGAAAGGAGATGAAATAAGACTGCAAATCAGCAAAAAATTGGAATTGGTGTGTTATTAAAAGAGCCGACATGCGTATACTGCAATTACTGTGGTTTAGCCATAGAATACACCTATCTCCTTCTAGATATACTGCTTTTTTCATAAGATTAGGCCTGCTTAAAAGCTGTCACATTGCTATAGGGTTAAAACAGTTCAGATTGTATTTAGAAACATTGTTGAAAATTAGTATTGGAAGGTGGATGCTGATAAAAAGTACTAAAAAATTGATTTGGAAGGGGAATGCAGCAATAATTGTACATTGGTTTTATGGGCTAAATATGAGTGAGTAGAATTTAGGGATTCAGTTACTATGGGGGGGGGTGATGTAACTGTAAATTTGAATTCAAAGTAGTAGAACTACTGTAACTGTCTCTAAATGGGCACAGAGGATCAAGGCAGTGAACTGTAGTTCCTGTTGTACATGGTTTCATTCCCTCAACCTTCATTTGCCTATTGTGTGACCTTGAGCAAGTCACTTAACCAGACATTGTAATCAGGTCACCGCTGAAAAGGGACTTGATCTAGTGGGCCTACCTGGTTAACAAATGGGTATTACCGTGAATATTATCTGTCAGTTTATCACAGAGGGCTAAGTCTATGAACTGTTAATGAGCTTTATCCTGTAGACTTTGGTTTTATTCCTCAGCCTCCTTTTGCCTACTGTGTAACTATGATGAAGATATCCTTGAAATGAAGCAGCTGTGAAGTAAAACGAATACAGATAGGTAAAGAGTAGATTATAGTTAGACAATTTTACAGGTTAGGTGATAGTGGGGATAGGGTGTTAGGTTAAATGGCTTTCTGTCAAATCATACTAAATCTGGACTCACTTCATCCCCAAAGGTTATTTTATAAGGAGGGCTAGGGAAGGGGTTAGGGGTATGCTTACATAAGTTATGAGTTTGAGTGAAGCCTATTTGTATAGAATAATAATGGTTCTTACACTTTTCTTTCTGTGTTATAAGATGTTATTTGTTGTTATGATGATTGTCGGACATATCTAAAATTAATAAAAAGAAATGAAAAGAAAAAAATATGTGCCTAATAGGTTTATCTGGTTAATAAAAAAAAAAAAAAAAAAAAAAAAAATATATATATATATATATATATATATATATATACATATATATATATAGGTGATAGTCTTTTTAACATCGAAAGTGTGATAAGAGACCTTGGGACACAGGTGGATAGTAGTCTCTCCTTTGATAATCACATTGCTACAGTAGTCAGGAAATCCTTCTACGTGGCACACCTCATCACAAAAGGTTTCTCATCCAGGAAAAAAGAGGTCATTGTTCCCCTCTACTCATTACTCAGTAGACCCATTATAGAGTACAATGCCCCTTTTGGTATGTACCTCACAAGACATCTACAACAACTGGAAAGGCCACAGAAATACCTCACAAAGAGGATTACCGGCCTCAAACAGATGCCCTACACAGACCGTCTCAAAAAACTCCAGCTTTACTCTGCTGCATATTACCTACTCAGAGGCGATCTCTGCCTAACATACAAAGCTATGTCAAACCCAGAGCTGTTGGACATGCTGCACTTAAAGAAATCCCAATCCCTCCGAGCTACATGCTCTAGGGACCTAAACCTTGTCACCACAATAAACAGAACATGCTGGAGGGATAGATTCATATCCCAGAGACTTCCCATACTCTGGAACAAACTACCTATCTATATCAAACAAAGCTCCTCATTAGCACTCTTCAAGAAAAATCTTGATGATTGGATGGGAGATGGGAAATTCACCCCAGGGATCACTTCTGTGGCTCTGCTTCACAGAGGCACAGGAAAATCATTTTCATGGGTGGCAAAAGCCAGGGTACCATTTGGCTAGGCTTATACAGACCCTAGGTCCAATAACCTAGTACCTACCTATGAACCTATGTAAAGCAGGGGGTTTATAAACACTGATAGAAGGTAATCAGAAAGCAGTTGGATGAGGAGAGTTTTTAGTTTTTTTGCTGTATGGAGATTGGTGAATGAATAAAAGTTGGGGTACACCTTTTCTAAGAAAATAGATCAGAGGACTAGATTGGCTGATGATAAACAGGAAGACAGACGTAGAACTTAGAAAAGTACAAACTGCAAAAAGAGCACTGTTGTATCATGCTGTTATGTAAATGAATTTGGTGGGGTGATGAAGAAGAGAGGGAGGGAGAGATGGAGGTGAACCCTTGGAAATGAGCAAGAGCATGAGAAGGGTTGGAATTTACCATGGAGTCTCTGTACTCACTATTCACCCTACATACTCTGAATACTCACGGTGCACTCACTGTGCATTTGTTTTATGCTTTATGTACTCTGTGTGTGCACTAGGTAGTCTCCAATTATCTCAGCGAAAGATGACATTGCTTTTGTTTTTTTATAAAACGTTTCCTCAAAATAACTAATAGCATATGTTTGCAGTTTTAAAACATGACTGAAGAATGATAAAGGCTGTATTCCAGTAATTATTATTTGATTCCATGTGCATAGCCAGACATATTCCATGTACACCACAGTGTACTCTTTTTAAAAATAATGTCATTATTTTCTGCAAAGCCATATATAATTTATGGGTATATATTTTGTTAAGTAGCTTTTTCCCAAAAATGACTGGTGGATTTTTTTTAAAACAAATCAATTCAGCACTGTTTTTAGGGCATGCTGTACTTCTTTAAGTCAATCATATTCTGGAAGCTGACATACCATTTCAAAATTCCTGGCTTTGACCCTGTTTGCTTCATACAGAACAATATCATCTGTGTAAATACAAACGTTCAATACAAGCTGCACATGAATTCATAATAATTCTGAAAAGCAAGGATCCAGGAAGAGAACCCTGATGAATAATTTACCAAGGGGTAGCAAAGGAGATGAGCAAAAACATGAATTATATTAAGAGCAGGAATTTATATTTGACAAGTGTGATCAGGATCAATCAACGGCATCAAAGTCAACCCTTAGTTCTCTCAGTTCTTAAATCACGTTTGTGTTTTATCATGTCGAATGCCTTGGGCAAGTCAATAAATACACCAAGCCCAATTCTCAGTATAAGACTGGTAAATCCAGTCAAGCAAATTACTGTTAACAGAGGAGGAGGATTTTTCCTGAAACCATGTTGAATACTATGCAGCAGCAAATTACTTTCATGACATTAGATTAACTAATCATCAATTAACTTCTCTAATATCTTTTATAGCAGAGACAACACTGACAGCCTATAATTTTAGCCTGTTCTTTCCTTCTCTTCGTATATACTAGGATTAAAACAGTTTTCATCTATTCTTTTATCAGTTTCTTATTCCAAAAAGGAGAATTGTACAAACTGACAAAGTAATGTAATCCTGGCTTCAGGAAATGTAATGCAGTGCATTCTAATGTTACTATAGGTTTAGCAGTACTATGTTAATGGCAAAATAGAACTGTAAACCCAAAGTATAGAATGCTCCAACAGGAATCTCCTTAACATCTGCCATGTTGAATATTTATTATCTTTAAACATAATATCATATTTGTAATCAATAAGTGAGCCATCACATCTCCTAACACTTTTAGACAAACAATGCAGTTTTTTATCAAGTAGCTTATCATGTTTTTTTCATGTGCTTTATGTATTATCTTTATATCAAAAATGTTATTTCTTCAACGTGCTTGCCTTATTTTTGGTTTACATTTATTTTACACAAATTTCTCATCTCTTTAAAGGATACCTGCTTTCACTGGAAATGCAGTTAATAAAACTCCTTAATGAATGCTTTTTCTTTCTAACCCTTTGAGCTGTATTTCAAACCATGGATTTTTCAGTTCATCCATATTTGTCAGTTTTGCAGAGATGCAAACTTATTCACAGACATAATAATATAACTTTTCAGACTACCCTGTTTTTCATTGCTGTTGGGTGCCTGGTGGTAATGAGTCTAATCCAACATGTCCATATAGTTACACATCTCATCAACATATAGGCGTTTAAAATTTCTCCACGACTAATCATTATCTGAGTTAAACTTACTATTTTAATCAAACTGCCAGACTAGAGAGAAATAATCACTGATGACCGTCAATATTACATCATAAAAATAACATTTGTATAACATGAAATAGGAATACAGTGTAGAAAAAAGGTACACCAAAGCCTGGATATTTGGTATGATGAGACACCTGTACAATTCCCAAGATACACAATGAGTTCTAATATAACAGGCTTCAGGCATGATAAGCTCTGATTAAATTCACCTAGAATCATCAATTTCTCATTGCTATTTAACTGATGATTAACCTCTTCCAAGCACATTAGCCCAGATTAAGTGAACCTGCAAGACAATATAAAACACTAACAGCAAAGTTATCTCTGTCCCAGCCACTTCTGATATTTAAAGCATAAAAATATCAACATCATGTTTAATGGAAATAAATTAATTCAATTCTTTCTTAATAAGGTTGATATTCTTTGTTCAATATATTCAGTAATACTGTTCTTTTAAGTGTAAAAGTGAGAGTGACAGTATGATAGATATTCATGTTCAGTGAGAGTGAGTCTTTTGAGACATATGTTACATCTACATTGTGAACTCTTGATAGTAAAAGCATCAAGTTGGGCACAAGTACCCGGGGCATTCCAAAATTAACAATTCAGAAAAGGTACTTCCTAAAGTGTCACATATCTTGCATTGGTTCAGACTACAGTGCTGGAAGCTTCAGATTACTATAGTTGTGTATAAGGTGATTTAGCACAGAATCTAGTACAGGAAATGAAATTGAGAAGTATTACATACCATTTATTATGGATTTCCTAAAAACTGCGCATTTTATCCCAATCTGATCTATTTCTTCTTCGTCTTCAGTAAGTAGCCAAATTTATTGCACAATGCTCTATTGAAAGATATATAACATTTAGAATATGGTATCTCAGGTTATACTTATTGAACCAAAAATACATATAAAAACAGCAAAAATAAACTGTATTACAAAGATCTAATACTTTCCTCTCCAAATAATGTAAGACTTCATCAGATTCAAGCTCACCATTTAGGCTGTCCCTTAAATAAAATGTAATATGTACCACATGATGACAAAAACAAATGAATACACTACTGTATTCATCAGATTATTCATCTTTTAGTGCTAGGCTAACTGCCCTTGCAGGCCATTTTTAAGCCTAGACAATTACCTCATGTGAGAATCAAACCCTGAACTTTGTGTCTGATACACACCTTAACCATTATGCCAACCTCTCATTTACATCTAAAAGAAGATTCTCTATTTTTTACCATATTAAACATTAACAGCTTGCACCACTCTTATGGAAAATGACTGTCTGCAGAGAGTTCCTCTTAAGCTATGTTCAGTACAATCACAGAACAAAAGTGTAAAATACTGATAATAAAAAAAATATCTAGTGCCAATGACTAGATCTTACTTTGAAGGTTTTGCTTTCAGCAAGCATTTAATATTTAGTTGCTTTTTTTGGCCTGGTTGGTGATCTACCTTTTGTGTCAGTTGCCAATGAAGCTTTTTACTGCTAGAGTACTTTTTGTAATATTTTACTCCTACTGCCTGTTGATCATCATCTCCCTAATATTCAATCAACCCATTCAGTTTCCCACCACTGGACAGTAAGGGTAAGCCAGAGGGTGGTTGAAGGGTTTGATGTTTCTTCTTTGGGTCCCTAATCCCTCTATGCATGTCCCATACTGCCCCAGGGATTGGCATGCAATAGTTGTGTCTGTGAGGGCGTGTCATTCATTTCTACGGCTGACATAATGTCTCTAGGTTGTCTGGCCTCTCCAAAGCCAGTGCTCCCACATGATCTCTGATCTTTATCAAGAATTATACTGCTGGAACAAGCACTTGGATATGTAGCCTGCCCTCTCCCCCTGAACAGAAGTGAGTTGGCAAAGTTGTGTCACACCTCTCTTACCCATGCTGCTATTCTTGGCAGTCTATCCAACAAAAAAGTATATTGAGTAAGATATAAAATAAGACATTTAGTAGTATAACCTATGCCCAGTAATTCACAAGTATAGTGTTGTTTGACCCTATATTACATATCCTCATGTGGAAGTCAAATGCAAGTACAGTGTCAATGAATCCACAAACAAGCACATACCACAATATAACATTAGATTTTTGTGTGGCTTTACTTGGACACAAAAAGTTATCATTCTGTATCATAAGCTTCAAATTCTGCCCATTCTTGAAAAAAAAAAACTTTGGTGACATGCCCACAGCCTTTACAAGACCTTCATTGCTTGCAATCATTTCCAGTTATTCCATATAAGATTTCCAATATTTTTACTTTCTACTGAATAAGTTAAAACATAGCTGAATAATAACTCATATTAGGAGATATTCATCATGTTTCACTGTTGCAGTAAAAAAACGGAGGATTTTTCTTGTTGTGGTAGCCCTTGACAAGCCTAATTACAAGAGATTTAACTCCCTTCTCCTCAGCTGGCAGACATTCTGCACCTGACATTAGGACATCTGGTTATGAGGTTCATTGGCCAGCACCATCTTATGGCTCCTTCTTTCTGTCAGAGCTCGAAGCATCCACATTGTAGACTGAGTCAGTTCATCTGAAGACCAGACTGCTTCTCAAAGCCAAGTGCCCCAGTGGGGAAAACTTCCTTTTCTCTTTTGATTATGTCTACTTAGATGAGTTCTAGAACTAATATTTGTTGTCATGATTGCGGAAAACAGATTCCATATTGGGATTTTTTCTCCCTTTGCATTTTCTGTTTTGGCCTGAAGCACAACATTTCAAATTGCACCCCCCCCCCCTTGTGCTCCTTTCAGTAAGTGAATTATTTGTCATCAGGCCAAATCTCTTGCTCAGTTCCTAGAGAAAAAAAGAGCATTAAGGATCTTCACACAAAAAATGTAGGAAGAAGTGTCCAAAACATCATAGCGTGGCAGATGACACAGCTTTGCCTTCAGCCAGTCCCCCCAGACTTGTGATTACAGAAGGACAGAAGATACCTTTGCATTTACTTCCAGCTACTGATGAAGTGTTGGAGACCACTGCTGAATGCCTTTCAGAGTCAGACATACCTCCTGACCCCTCAATGTCCACAAATGTTGAATGACACGGGTTGTCATTCAGGTCCAAAACCACTTTGTAAGCCACAGCTTCCAGCTCCTGTATTAGGGCTTCGGACAGGGAGGATGAAATCCTAAGAACCTCTGGGAGGTCACCAGTTGAGCATAAGCAGGCTGCAGACACCCACCCTTGGCCTGGACACAGTACCTCTGATCCCACATCCAAGATCATGTCTAAGGCCAAACCTAAAAGGATCATTTCTGCCATGTATTAGCCTAGGCCTTCTGGATCCCATCTACCACAGGCCTACAAGCAGGATCTGCTTAGACTGGCTGAGGATTTGTTTCCTATTGTAGCTTCCAGACAGCACTGTCCTACCAGACCACCTGCCCCTACAGAATCTGTTTCTGGTATAAAAAATAGTGACACCCCCTCCCCAAATAATTTTCCAATTCTTATGATTCAGATGAGTATAATTTGACTTATGTAGACCAGTTGTCCACAGGCTCATATGCTGACTCTGACTCAGAGAACATTTTAACCTCAGCTTCACCATGTGAGGATTTCATAATTGGGGAAACACTCTCCAAAATGAGGAAGTATTTTGAATGGGAGCTCAGGATTACCCTCAGCTGAAAAAAGAGAGAATTTCTTAAGCTCCCTGAGCTTAAACCTTTGGCCATTCCTCCGGTGCTGGAATTAGTGGATGATGCTATTTCAGACTCACTCCTGTGGCCCGACTCCCAACTAACTGGTCCTAGGAAGCCAGACTGTTTCCACAAACACCTTTTTGGGAAACCTCTTACTGATCCTGACTTGATGATTCAAGGTCCTAAGGGAGCTAAAAGCAGCACTTCTAGGAACATATTGCCTAATGATAAAGCGGGAAGAACTGTGAAACATTTTTGGCAAAAAGTTTATACATCTGTCACCTTAGCTATAAAAGCTCACATTTGCAAGTTTCATATGGTTAAATACCAGGAAACTTTGCTGGACCATATGAAAGAAAAAGTGGAGGAGATGGAAGGCTGAGCTATCCCCCAAAGAACTGTTGGACATCTGCAGCTCTATTTCTAAAGTTGAAAGCATTCTTTGCATTGTGGCTATGATGCTCTTTGAAGCATCAAGCAGGGTGGCTGCCTTATTGTTGGTTGTCTATAGGCATGACTGGTTAAGGGAACAATCCCTTCCAGACCATGTTAAGTCTGGGATTCTAGATGCCTCTCTAGACAAAGTATTTTTGTATGAATCCAAAGTGGAGTCTGTTTTCAAAATAACTAAAGGACAAGGCTAAATCTTATGCAGACTGTTAAGGACTTTCTACAGGTTCAGCCATCTAGGTTTAGTAGAAACTAGTCGAAACTATCCCACTAAGTCCTGGTCTTTTCTTCCCTCACAGCAAAGGCAAGTAGTGAAAAGACATAGACCACTGAGGCAACATAAAATATGGCAACTAGAATTTACTTCCAGGCCTAGTGGACCCAGACACCGGGGCCCAGCAGGACAACCATGACTCTGCTGATCCCCTTCCTGTGCTCTGCCCTTCAAGTCCCACCACAATCTCTCCCACCTTCCTTCCACCAAATCCTTCAAAGCTATGAGGAAGGTTAGCTTTATTTTACAGTACATGAACGACTGAAGATCACACAAGACAAATGTGTACTGAGCATCACCAAATCAGACTACAGAATCTCTTTCACTTTCCTCCCAAAGCCTGTTGGGGTTGGCATTCCTACCATTCCACCAAACTAGCTAAAAGAAGCTTTGAACCAAGTAGATCTACATTTACAGTAAGGCTCCATTGAAGAGATACCCTACCAGGTAACAGGGATGGGGTATTACTCCAGATTCTTTCTTGTTCCAAGAAAAGAGGGGATGTGAAGGCCCATAGATTTGTCAAAATTAAGCAAATTTGTTCTAATACCAAAATTCAGAATGCTTACTTTGCAAAAGCTACTTCCTATGCATGTTCCAAGAGCATACATGGTCACCCTAGATCTAAAAGATGCTTACCTTCACACTCACATTGCACAATATGACAGGAAACATCTAAGCTTCAAAGCAGGGGGAAATCATTATCAATTATCTTCTCTGCCCTTTGGCTTATATATTGTACCCAGAGTATTTACCAAATGCCTGGCTCCAGTAATAGCACACTGCAAGACCGAGGGCATTCAGATCTACTCTTACCTTAGATGACTGCCTGATCCAAAGCAACTCTGAGCTTGCGCTTCTCTCAGTCCTATAACAAACTATGCCCATTTTCTCCTTTCTAGGTTACACCCTGAACCTAAAAAATCCAATTTTTCCTCAATCCAGAAAACTAGTCTTTCTGAGAATCACAAACCTGCAAAGAGCTTTCCTGCAACAGGAAAATATATATTTCCTAAAGAGCCTGTTTCCAGTAATTTTGAACAATGGCCAAACATCCAAAGGCCTAGAGGATGGATGCCTTTTTCTTTCAATGTTTCTATGTGCATTCCTTCCCATAACTCTCATCACCAGGGTATTACTGAAAATCAGGGAGGAAGGGCCAGGAGTCATCCTAATTGAAACCTTTTGGCCAAGAGAAATTAGTTTCCTCTCCCACATAGCCTGAGCAGGGAAAAAACATGGTTGCTTCCTCAATAGGTGGAGCTTCTGACACAAAACAAAGGCTCCATCGTATACCCCAGTTTCAGCACCTTCAGACTGACAGCATTGGTCAATACACTAACTGTTTCTCAAGGTCTCCTTTTGGACAAAGTCATACTGGACATTTTAAAAGAAGCCAGAAAAACTAGTACCAGAAAAGAATGCACTTCAAAATGGAAAAGGTTTTCTGTTTGGTGGCAACAAAAGCATATATACTTAAGCTCAGCATAGATCATCCAGCTGCTTGCTTACCTTTCACATTTATTTAAATCTGGTCTCATCTATAAAAAAAAAATCACTCTTAGCCATATCTGCCTGCCTACTCATGAAGCCTCTGCTGTTCTCTCAGTCTCTTAAGAAGCAGTTCCCTCTGAGTGTTATCTACCCGAGGCCTCTCAGAAGAGTTCCCTCTCCTCCTTCTTAGGATATCAGTTTTGTGCTGGAAAAAACTTACTGTACCCCCATCTGAGCCTGCTGTTACAGCTGACATTCAATTTCTCTCCTGGAAAACAGTCTGTTTAGTGGCTATCCCCTCAGCTAGACAGATTTCAAAACTCTAAGCAATCATGTACACTAAATCCTTCCTCATTTTTCATTATGATGGAGTTTCTCTAGGGGCTAACCCCTCTTTCATGCTTAAAGTGGTTTCTGAATTTACCATTAATTAGTCCATTCACATCTCTGCATTCTTTTTTTATCCCCAAAATAGGGGAGAATGTAATTTTCATTCATTTGACATTCACAGACAACTCAGACATTATCTAAATAAAACCAAGGTAGATAAAAAGTCCAACCGTTTGTAGCCTAAGCCAGTAACAAGCTGGGGAATCATATCAGCAAATGACCTATTTCTAAGTGGACTTTCAACTGTATTGCCTTTTGTTACAAACATCATGGAAAGCAAATTCTGCTTTGTATCAAATCTCATTCCACCAGAGCTACTGCTACCACAAATGCCTTTCTTAGAAGAGTCTCCACCAGTGAAATTTTACAAGTTGCCACTTGGTCCTCTGTTCATACCTTTACCAAACATCACAATCCTCCTATTTTCTCCAAATCCATAGATGACTATGCCTCAGCAGTCGTGCAGGGCATTCCGGCCTCTATTTAAATCTCCCTTATTTCTTTCAGCCTTCCATGTTCTCAGCTTTGAGAATCTCACATATGGTCATTATTGCAACAGTGAAATACAATGAGCACAGTACAGTTGTGTCTACTTACCATAAATGTAGATGTTTAGCTGTCTTCATAGTTGCAGTACATCTTCCCTCCCTCCACCCCCTTTCTCATGCTTTCAGGTCGAGGTGAGCATCTCCTTCTCATTAGCTCTTTAAGGTTACTTCACTTGCATACTGGAAATCTTCGGATGCCATGTGCTCTAGGCCTGGAGCTTCACCTGGGGTCCTCCTTTTACTTGGGGCAAGAAACACCTGGAATATGGCACTGGCCAATGATTCTCATACTGATATGTTCTGATGTCAGGTGCAGGAACCTAGAAGGGTGAAGTACAATTTCTGGTATTCAGGCCAGCCAAGGGCTACCATAGTAAAGAAAACCATATGGTTATTACAGCAACAGTGAATACAGTTGAAAATCTACATTTATGGTAAGTAGACACAACTGTACTTTCTGCTTAGAACAACTCTGTTACTTTTAACAGTGCCTGGCAATATTACAAATTCCTACTTGTTATAAAATTTTGAAATAACTGTAAAATTTTTGCCTAGCCCTTCAGTGTATCTGCATATGAAAGTTATAAAGGAAATGCCATCACAAATGAATGTTAAACCTCTGTTACTTAATTAAATTCATTCTACTAGATGTTTTAAGGTTGTGACCATCATCTTACTAGCAGGATTATGCTTAATTCCTTGTAGAGTTTTTTCAGCTACAACATGGTTCCAAGGCAAAAGTAAGGTAAAATAAGACTACAAAAATATAATCATCACATGCAATATAGTAGTGTTTTATATATACTTCTTTATTGTAGTAGAATATAGGAACTCAAGTTCAATATCAGCAAACAGTAGAATATTATAAAACTAATATGAAAAATGTCAGAAAATTGGTTAGCAAGAAAATAAACAAGCATGTTCAAGTATATGTTAGAGAGAATGGCCCTTTGTGAACTTTTGTCATTAAAGCCAGTACAGCAGAGTCAATTATCTGAACGTTGATTATCAGAGACATCAATTATCCGAATGCAGCCTTGCAAAGTTTTTGGGTAGGAACAATCATAAAGTCTGAATATGTGAACATTATACGTATTTATGTGTGTGTGTGTGTTTTTGAGTCTGTAGCTCACTCGTTTGTGAAAAATATTCTTTATTGTCCATTGGACTCACTGAATGGTTGAAATGTGTATTCTCTGCATGCAGAAAAAAAAACAAGATTTTAGACGTTTTTTGATAGGGTCAATGTATGTTTGATTATCCAAACAGCTTGATTATCCATACTACCCTAGGTCCCAGTTAGTTCTGATAATTGACTCTCTACTGTATATTAAGCAGACATTAGATGCATATACAGTAAAATCTCAGTTAATTGGAACTCAAGCAACCGAAAAAAAATGAAGAACTACAGTACAATTTTCATGTGTTGCACTGTCTATCGTACCCCCCCCCCCCCGCAGAAACATACCTTAAGTTTTTAGAGTTTTGGAGTTTTAAAGAGGAAGGTAGGAATACATTCCCTCTCTCCCCAACCTAAGAACAAGTCAAACCAAACAAATAGTATAGGGTACAGTATTAGTCAGGCCTATTTTTAATAGTAACTCTTAAGCAACCAGAAACTGTAGTTATCCGGCATCTACCAATCCCTGTGGGTGCCGGTTAACTGAGAGCTTACTGTATGTTCTAATTTGGTCATTCAGGTAAAACCCTGGCATTTAGTTTTAAGCTAAAGACGCTGTCTTATAGTCATTACAATAGTTTTATATTAGCAGTTTGTATATTACAAACAGATGCTGTCTTTTGAAGTGTTAGAGAACAAACAGTGTCCTTTCAGGTTTATTGTTTTGACCAACTAATGCAATAGTGAAATAGAAGACAAAAGGTGAACTTCATATGAATCCAACTGCTTTTTAAGCATTTATTTAGTCAGTTTTGTACAAAGCTATCATAACATTTCTTGTAAATATTTTGAAACCAGAAAAGAAAAGCACAGTTTTGATTACTGCGAATGAAAGATAAAACAAAACAGTGATAGAAGCAAAATACAGAGTTGCTGAATTTAGTGACAGAGAAGGTATCTTGGCTTTTATAGCCTATGCATTTCCATGTCTCTTGAGAAACAGATGCTACTTAACCAATAGCTTATTTATTCTTTCCTTTATATGGAGAGTCCTTTATAAAGGTGTCCCATACATTTTGAAAACCTCTGATTATTCTGCTAATACTGTATTCTTAGACTGGTTTAACTACCCACTCTCCTCTGTGAGGAAAAAAATTACTTTTGAGTTTTTTTATTGACCACCTATCGTATAACATCAGATTATGTGCAGCTGTCTCTGTACATCAATTTTTTTAAGATGGTACCCCCTTGGACTATATTCATTGCCTTAGCTCACTTACATTTTTTTGTCATGTTCATATCCAGCTAATTTGCTCAATACCATATTTTCTTTGCTCATCAAGTCCAACTTTATAGAATGGCTGGCTGTGACTCAATATTTTTGCATTGCCTTTCTCCAAATTTTCTTTGACCTGCCCATGTCTTTGGAAAGATAAAACCTCAGGAACTGCACACCACAATCTAAATAATGTTTCATCACTTCCCATGTGCAGAGAGATAACATCTTCTGTTCTTTTCTAGTAATAGTACTTATTTTACATCCCAGCATTCTGCTGCTGTCTCACAATGTTTGCTCTCCTTCAGTTCACCTTATATGATTCCTCATGTCAGAATATTTGTTTGTTATTCTTAATATTTTCTCAATAGCTGCATACTGCCTTGTTACATTTTATTTTGCAGAAGCATTATACTGTATTTTTGGGCATCAAACTTCAGTTATCATGTTTTACACAATTCCTCCAATTTTACTAAAAGCCTTTTCATCCTGTTCACTCCACTTTGCATATTATCTTTGCTTCATCAGTGTCAGAATAGTTTATTGGCTCACAAGAGATGTGAGAAGATTTTCTTTGGTCCAGTAAAATATAATCAATTCCAATTCACTTGAATGTATGAAGTCTTTGATAAACAATGTGTATCTGCAGGCCTGAAAATTAACTTATTTCATAATATTTTATGATAAAAAAGCATTATGTCTTTAAATGATTTTTGGATGGTGGAAAACAACAATACACTTGATAAAATTTTGTATCATACATAACTAAATAAATTCAATAAAAACAATATGTGTGTGTGTGTGTGTGTGTGTGTGTGTGTGTGTGTGTGTGTGTGTGTGTGTGTGTGTGTGTGTGTGTGTGTGTGTGTATGCATATATATATATATATATATATATATATATATATATATATATATATATCACAATCTCACTACTACCTCCTTTAATCCTCACCCATCTTTTCACCTCCTTTGAAAACACACTAGGCCCATACCTAAACTACCCCAAGAAAGAAGCCAACTCTCCAAACTCTCCTCTCCTTTTTATTAATGCTAATATAACATCCTCATCTAACTACATACTTCCTAAATACCATAGAACACTACACATAAAATACAACAATCAGAACCCCAGAAAAGGCCTACCTCTATACAGCAGATTCCCCAACCCAAACTATCTAAGTGTACTACTCTTTTTAAAGGATGGTGACATCCACCCTAACCCAGGCCCACCAACAACTCCTATCTCTCTCCTCAACCACAAAGAATCACCTACTCATGCCCTGTCTAAACCATTGAACTCCCTTTTAATTGCTCATCTTAATATACGTAGCATAAACAATAAAGTAACTCAACTCCAAGCTCTAACTGAAATCTACTCCTTTGATATTCTCTGTTTAACAGAAACTTGGTTAAAACCTATAACCAAAGACAATGAAATCATCCCACCTGGATATAATATCCTGAGACTAGACCGAGTATCCAAGAAAGGTGGTGGGGTTGCTGTCCTATATAAATCTAGCTTATAATTAACCACTCACAACTGTAAACCACCTATAGACTCCAATGCAGAAATTCTTATCTCCAAACTTCATCTTAACAATTCCAAATCCATCTATATTATCTGTATATATCTACCACCTGGTAACAACACTGCCACCATGGAAAACATACTTTGCTGGCTTTCCCAATACCTGCCCCAAGAAACCATAATCCTAGGCGACACAAACATTGACTGGAGCTGCTACTGCAGCAGCCTCCCCACAAACCATATTAACCTATATGGGTATTCCCAAACCATTACCTCCCCCACCAGAATAAATAAATCTAACAAGAAATCAAGCTTATTAGACTGGATTCTCATAAACCATCATCCTCACATTTATGATTTAGGAACCCTCCCTGATGATTTAAGTGACCACTTTCTTACCTATATCATTAGGCATAAAATCAACTCTCCCATTCAAATATCTGTCAAAAACATCAGATCTAAAAAGTACTTTAACCCTGAAATATTCCAAATGGAAATAAGAGCTTGCAACTGGTCTCCCTTACAAAACCTCCCTTTAGATGAAGCCGTTAGTTACTTTAACTCCAATGTCCGTGCCATTCTCAACCACCATGCTCCATCCAGATTAATTAGAATTTAAACCAAATCTGCTCCATGGCTTTCAAAAGAAACCAAACATAAAATAAATCTTAGAAACAAACTTTGGGCAAAATGGAGGAAGACTAAAAACCCTATAGACCAACTAACATTTAGACAGCTAAGAAATGAAACCAAGAAAGCTATAATATCTGATAAAAGAAACTACTACCTACAATCCCAGCAAGCTAATCAAAACAACCCACAAAAATCTTGGGCTAGCATTAACCAACTACTCCATCCAGGTCAATAAACTACTCCAAATCCTCAAAATACTGACCACAAAAATCTATTGAATACAGCTAATGAATTCAATACCTTTTTTACTAATGCTATACAAACACTAGCTAGTCAACTATCACTTAATAACTTCACTCTACCTTCCTATAAATCAACCTTACCCCCTACTTTTCATATTCAACCTGTCCCAACAGCAAATATTCTAACCCTTCTACAGAAACTAAAACCATGCTCACCCTCAGCAGACCAACTACCTGCTGAATTCCTACAACAATCAGCCAAAGCTATTGCTTATCCCATTTCTATTCTGATCAATAGAACTATTACTGAAAGTCATATCCCCAGTTTATGGAAAATATCCCACATTATCCCCCTCCATAAAGGTGGACACTCCACTGAACTCTCCAACGACCGCCCCACAGCCCTTCTCTCTCCTTTGGCAAAGATCATGGAGAAATGCATTCAAAGACAATTACTTGACCATCTAACCCAAAATAATTTACTTTCCAACTGTCAACATGGATTCAGACCTTCACATAGCACTAGTACTGCCCTTCTTTCCTTCACAGATTGTATCAACAAAAACCGCAATCTTAACAAGCTTTCTTCAGCACTATTTATTGACCTGTCTAAAGCTTTTGACATGGTAAATCACCAAATTCTCATCAAAATACTGAAATCCCTGTCACTAGATACATCTTCTATAAAGTGGTTCCAGTCCTACCTTGATAAAAGACAACAGGCCGTACTATGGCACAAGTCTCTCTCCACTCACCTGCCTGTCAAACTTGGTGTCCCTCAAGGGTCCATCCTAGGACCTCTACTTTTTTCCATATTTATTAATGACCTTCACCTTGCCATCCCCAAGCCACATGCATACAATATGCAGATGACTCCACACTGATATGCTCAGCCACCTCCTCTTCTGAACTTCAATTTCTTACCCAACAAGTATTTAACACAGTTGAGCAATGGTTCACACATAGATGCCTTCTCCTAAACCCCAAAAAGACTAAGCTCCTCCTCTTCTCTCCCACCAATAAGTCCTCTCCTCTTGATTTCTCAGTTATCTTTACCAATAAAACTATTATATCCCCTGATCCAACCACCAAACTATTGGGTATCACCATTGACAACAATCTGAACTTTGATATCCATGTTAACAATACTATAAAAACTGTCAACAAAAAACTTGGCTCTCTCTATAAGGTAAAATCTTTCCTCTTACCTTCAGCTAAAACCACTATAGCACACACTCATCTAATCTCTTCACTTCTTTATGCCTCACCCATTTTTACTAATCTATCTAAAAATAATCTTAGCAAATTGGAAATGTCTTACAATAACATTGCCAGATTTGCTACAGGCAACCCATTTAGAACCCACCATTGCATTAATGTAAAGCAGCTGGGATGGCTTGAACTACAAAATCTGATTAAATTCCATCAACTATCTATAGCCCACAACACTTTTTACAAACCTTCCAAAACTCCTATTATATACACACTCATCACTCCCTATAAAAGCCTGAAATCCTTAAGGTCTTCTCAGAGACTTCTAGTACATACCACTAAACCAAACAAGAAGGCTGGCGACTCCCTCTTTTCTAATGTTGTTGGAAAAGCCTGGAATCTCCTCCCCAGTTAACTCTCCTCACTTCCCTCACTATCTTGCTTCAAAAACAAATTGAAAGTGTTCCTCAGAACACAGTGGTTATGCCCCTGTACTAAGCCTGACTAGTTATGTATCTCTTAATACTTTGCTCTTCCTACCCCTTCTACTCATTAACTGTAATTCCTTCCTTATTAACCATAATACTATCTCCCTCTAGAACATCTTGATTGTACTAGCATGCTATGTTATGCCTGTATTCTGCACTGCTGAATTTACTGTGATAACCTGTAATATGCATTGTAAATATGATTTTTTTGTTTAATGTTTCCTTATTTGTTATCTTGTTAATTTCATTGCTCTATCTTGGAGCTTATCTCCCCGGGCCTCTACTGAAAATGGACATGTATCCAGTTTGACTAGCCCGGTCAACAAATGTAAAATAAATAAATAAAAAAAAAATATATACACACACACACACACACACACACACACACACACACACACACACACACACACACACACACACATATATATATATATATATATATATATATATATATATATATACATATATATAGATATATAGATAGATAGATATATATATATATATATATATATATATATATATATATATATATATATATATAGGTCTACTTTTACTCACCAAAATTACAGTTCTTCAAATTTCAAACAGCCGAGTCCACTTCAACGAATTTCCATTCAACTGAAAGCACAGCCTACCAATAGTAGGGATAGTTTCCCTGGGAAATGAACCACTTGGCCACCAGGGAAAAAAAAAACTGAATGGAAACAAATTAAACATACCCAAGTGGGGACTTCACCCCCCCCCCCCCACACACACACACACGCACACAACCCCAACTAAATATACCAACTCCAACATCACACTACACTGAGGAAAAGGGCAAAGTTCACCCTGGTAGCCAAGTGCCTTGTTTCCCAGGGAACGAAGTTCAGTAGTCTGTGCTTTCGATATAATGGAAGTTAGCTGAAGTGGAGTTGGCTGTTTGAAATTTGAAGATCTGTAATTTCAGTCAGTAGAAGTAGACCCATATATATATATATATATATATATATATATATATATATATATATATATATATATATATAGTTGCACAATAGTTTGTTGAATGCTTCTTTGGTCAACAACATGTGGTGCAGGGTAGTTTGCGCAAATAGAAGAATGAATGACATTTTGTTTGACTATGTGTTTTGTTGACAAAGCTAAGTTTCTGTGTATATGGGGTGAGAATGTGTGTACAAGAGTGTATATGGGTTAGAGTTAGAGTAGGGATGAATAAGGAGTTAGGTTTAGTGTATGTGTGAGTGTGTTTGGGTTAGGGTTAGAGAAACAGTCTGATAAGGGGATAGGTTGTGCGAGTGTTTTGAAGATTAGGGAAAGAGTAAGGTTAGGTAAGGAGATATATTTAGCATATGTACAACTGTTTGTGTGTTAGAGTTGAAGTATGGGTTATGGAAGGGGATAGATCTGGTGGTGTGTTTATCTGTGTACATGTGCATGTGTGCATGGTGAGTGTCTGAGTTGTTGTGTGTAGTGGTGGTGTTAAGGATAGGATTGTTTTAAGGTAAAGAATACAGTTAGGGTTAGGGACAAGAGTTAACATGCATTACTAATGCAGAATGGGGAGGGGGTGAAGCCAGCACTATGCTGTGGAAGGATAAAAAACTATGTCCAAGGTGACCCAGATTCTATTAAAGGCTTGAGTATTTGAGGTGATGGAAGGGAAGGAGAGGGCATGTCTTTCCCGGAGGGGAGAGATGTTCATCTTAGCACTCCCTAAGGAGAGGCATGGTCCACAAAGGGGAGTATTCCCCAGCCTAGGTGAACATAGGGAAAATAATTGAGTAAGTCATAACAGAAAAAAATTCCTCCCCCTCACAGAAGTACTTTCCAAAAGATCCCTAAATTCTATGCAGCTCCCAGCCTGGAATCAGAAGTTAATCCAGGGATGGAAGGGAAAGTTGGTAGACTTAGGGGGGTAGAAGATATGAAGCAATGGGAGAAGGGGAGAAAAATGGTGGAACAAGGAGCAAAAGCCCCTGCCCACTTTAGTAATGTATGTTAACCTTAACCCTGCCCATAACCCTTTACCTTAGAAAAATGGTAACCATGTGAAATATCAGAACCTGTTAGAGCAAGTCCTGAAACATGGAGACTGAAGGGCCAAAAGATCAGACTTATATATACACAGTCCTAAATGCCATTTCTCTGAATATTTCCTTTCTTCTGGGGTACAGTGATTTCAGAGTTGGTATATATAAGTTTGGGGATTGTATGGGATGCAAGCAGGTTTTAAGAAGAAGAATGTTTGAAATTTGTTCTTCTCTGGGTTTTAGTCTTTATTTATTTTGAGAGGGTGCTTTTCAGTACTCATCTTTTTGAGTGCCGACATTTCAGTAGGGAGCCTACAAAAACCCTTTCTGCAACACTACCAATATTCAGACAAATTTGATCTAGATAGTTTGCTAGGTTTATGTTTTGTGTAATGAACAAAATAATTTATTTTCTTTTTTTGATATGTTGATTTTTGGGTAGCTGTGTTGTCAGTGAAATGAATGTTTGGCATGTTTTGGTCAAATCTTTATTGTGTCAACCATTTAACATACTATACATTTTTTGATATGATTTTATCTATATATATGTATATATATATATATATATATATATATGGTAAATCACCTAATTTACAAAATACAGAGAACTCATTTCACTGAAACTCATTTCACTGAATTTTAAGCCACAGACATGATGTGGGTTTCCCTTCACCTGTGACTTGCTTGTGATCAAAAGAATTACTGTAACTTACAGTGCTGACTGTCAGAATACCGACAGTCATGTAGAAAGTAGTGTTGTAGTGTTTGTAAATGTGGGTATGTCTCTTTACATTTTTATAGAAAGTATCTATAGTAATATGGCGGATGTTTTGTGCATTGCCAGCAGTAGAGGCAGTGTATAGAAGTACTATAAGGCAAGTGAAAGGTATATGCCCTTTTCCCCACTGTAGTGAGATCTTGGAGATAGTATATATAGTTAGGGAAAGTGTGGGGGGTGTAGCCCCCCCCACCCAGTTTGGTTTTATATTGTCCGGTTTCTGTTAAGAGGGTAAATAAGTAGTTTTTAAGTTCTGAAACAGTTAATCATTGGTGTTGTAAGTGTGCATGTCTGTGGTTTAAAATTTAGTATTTTGAAATTCAGCATTGAAAGCTTTCGGTGAAATGAGAGTCAGTCAAATGAGTTTTCAGTATTTTGAAAATTAGGTGATTTGGTCTCAGTCAAATGAAATTCTGTCAAATGTGTTTTAGGTGATGTGAAGTAGACCCATATATATATATATATATATATATATATATATATATATATATATATATATATATATATATATATATATATATATATATTTATATATAAATATATATATATATATATATATGCATATATATTATATATATGGATATATATTATATATAGACATATATGTGTGTGTGTATATATGTAAATGTGTGCCTGTGTATAAACATTTAAATATAAGAATTTCAGAGTGATGAATAAGTAAGCAGTAAACAGCAAACTGTAACTTTAAATAACTGTGGCTGATATAATAGGGAGATAAACTATATTGTATCCAAAAGTGGAAAAAAGGCAATAAACACAGTTTGTCACTCTTTCTATCTCCCTCTCTGTTCCTCTGGCTTTCCTGTCTCCATACATATTCATCTATGTAGCTAACTACCTTGCTTTGGGTTTATGTAATCTGGCTCAGTGCTTTATATCTCTCTCTAGCTGTCCAGTTATCTATGTACATGTCTATCCACCTCTTTCTATCTATCTGTCTATCTATCTATCCATCTTTCTATCTAGCCATCTAGCTGTCTGTTAACCATTCAGTCTAGTTTTGTTTTTCTCTGCTTATCAGTCTTCTATCAATTTAATTATTTTAAATTTTGCATTGCAAATCATTTTAATGTAGGGAGTTTTTAAGTACTCTCAAGTCAAATATTACAGTGTTATATGTAATCAAAATGATAAATTGCAGAAAATTTAAAATAGAAGGCAATAAGAAAATAATTACTATTTAAAAGGAAAAAAATATAATTTTATAGGAAATAAAACTAATACAACAACAAAGTATAATAAATAGACAGGCAGGCACATTTATTATGGGCATCAATAGGAAAACAAGAGCTAAGAAATAAGATGGGGAGGGGAGACAAATGAAGACTGTTTAAGCACTAGGTTCAGGCCATCTGAAGGATTAGTTATGCACAATGTCAGCAAGAAAAGGGCTAAAGTGAAGTGAACAACAGATATGTGAGTGATGGCAGTTAAACAAAGCTGAACTTTAACAGGCAAAATAGGCAAAGCAGTTGTTATGTGAAAGTGTCTTCACAGACTGATGGCATACTAGAAAGTTTATTTGCACAGAGAAACCATGTTTTGTAAAAATATGAAGAAGGGATTTAAAAACCTAACATTTTCAATTACATCTGCTGTGGGAGTTGCCACCTGAATAGTCAAATACAGCTGAAGCATCTGATATTTTAAAACTATTAAAGGGAAGAGTGCAGCCAAAGAGGGTGTTGAACTTATGACTGAGGCATGTTTGCAAAGGGAACTTATTCTTCATTGAAAAGGTCCACTTCTGTAGACATGAAAGCATTTGAATTAAGTGTGAATTCAGAGTGACACTGCATGGTAGAAAGCTCAGAATATAGGAAGGAGGTGTACACTAAAGGAAACATGCCTGCTTTAAAATTACAAATGAACATATATCAGCTTAGCTAGCAGATAGAATCAGCAGGGTTCTTGAAGAAGTACCCATCTCTGAGGAACACCACCAAGCAGGATATCTAGAGACACAAAGCCAAGCATCTAAAATTGGCACAAATCACCCTCCTTCATTCACCAAAACAATTCCTGAAGGAGGTTCACAATATAAAGGTACTAGCTCCTCCAAATGAAGCATCCAATCTAGGCTTCATATCTTGCCCTTCTGGTGACCTGTCACCATCTGACTTCTTCAGGGAATTCTCTAACCTTGCCTCCATCCCACACACTAACACAGATTCTTCTCAGAGAAAGAATATTTGCCCATGGTTTCTTTACAAATGCAGACATTATATTTACCAACTCACTAAAACATATCTGTAACCTCTGCCTCACCACCCATACTATGCTAGACATTTGGAAATCTTCCTTTGTAAGGACTATACCTGAATAATTCAAGCCAATGTCCTGCAGTCATTTTCACCTCATATCCTTCCTATCTACCCTGTGGTCGCAGTGGTGCAGACTCACAGTAAGAGGTTCTCCCGTTCGATTCTTGGCTGGAGTGCCTTCTGTGTGGAGCCTGCATGTCCTCCCTGTGGTCGAGTGATGTCTAAAGACATGCAGGTAGGTGCATGCATGAATGGGTGTGCCTTCTTTGAACGCTGGGTGTCGGGCTGGCAATTCAGCACCATAAAAATCTACTGCCAATCATTAGTGGACTGGAGTTTCGCTGTGGCGACCCCTAACCTGGAAAAGCCGAAATAAGATTTATCCTTCCTATCTACCATAAACAAGGCTCTGAATATGTCATACTTAATCAATGTACTTCTTAAATACAAAAATATCATTTGCTTCTAGGAAACAACATGGACTTGGGTCTGGAAAAGCAAAGCAACAGCACTCCTGACTCTGATTGATGGACATTTGACCTAGTATGAATAAGGGGAATTGGACTGGTGCTGTGTTTACTGATCTGTCTCATGCCTCTGATATGGTCATTACTCAGTCCTGTTTATTCAACCTCAAGACATCAGCATCATCCCTGAATCCATCATTTGGTTCAAAGACTTCCTATTTAACAGATCCATCAGGTAAAAAAAGATATTTTCTTTCTGACAGTGCCTACACTCACTCAGGATCCCCACAGAGCTCCATTCTTGCCCAAATTTTGTTCTCAGTCTTCATTAATAAACTCACCTTAAATTTATGCCAACTTTCACTACTTCTGCATTCTTATGGTATGGTCATTTATAGATCTGACCCCTCCCAAAAATCCTTTGAAACACAACTCCAAAAAGACCTACTTTAACTTTACAGTTTACTCACTTCCAAAAAATGTTTACTAAGCCCTACAAAATCCAAGTCCATGCTGTTTGTCAAAGACTAGCCAAGCCCCCACCACCACCTCTTCACATCACAGACAGTGACAATAAGATGGTGACAATAATTTCATTGAATCTACCACTTCCTATATATATCTGGCTATATAGTTAGACCAGTCTTTCAGCTTCCAACAACAGATTGAGAAATTATAAACTTAGATCAACTACCAACTTTTTTGGGGCCAACAAGATTTCTCAATTCCTTTCTATTCCTACCAGAGCAGTTAGAGACTAGGGCATCCATCTCTCATAACATGAGTACAGACTCCCCTTGTTTTCCTCTGCAAAAGACTTAGCCACCCTTCAAACCCTCTCAAATAAAATCTGCCTCTTCAATCAAACTCCACTTAGAATGAGCATCATTGATGGACTCTTTCTAAAGCCAAGGGGCTGCTAGTGTAAGCCAGAGCTGATCTTCTTCTTCTTGTTTCCCATCCATTCAAAGTACTTCATCAAGACTTCCCACCCCTCCTCCAATCCTCCCATTAAAAGATGTTTGCTGCATCTACAATACAAGCCTAGCTACAACAATTCCCTGGATATTTCTTCACACAGTATTTATTTCCCTGGATCCTTGTCTAGCAGGGCGAGTGACGTGATCCCTGGGGTGAATTTCCTATCTCCCGTGCAATCGTCAAGGTTCCTTTTGAAGAGGGTCATGTTGATATGCACATGTCTGTTACTGTTCATGCAACCCGAGACTACAGTTGGTCATTTGTTATCATGCTCTACCCTGGTGAATAAATAAATAAATGAATGAATGATTGAATGAATAAAGGATGGAAAGGGAAAGGGATGCGAATTATGAATTTTGACAAATTACCCTGCAGCTGTAACTGACACCAGACAAAATATGGTGCAGATGTTAGAAAATGCAATTACTCTTTCAGGTTATATAGTCTCAATGAACTTTTTTTTCTCATCTGACTTATCTGCTTTTATTAGATATACCAAACTTCAGAAGTGTTTATATCCCATTAATTAGCAAGATAACATTGCAGCCCAGAGCTAAAGAATGTCACTATAATAAACTGCATCTGCTTTTACTCAAGAGGTAATATCCTAACCATATGCTTCAGGGGATATGAGTTAATGAGATTAGTCATTTTTGGATTATTAACTCAGCTGCATATATCTTGTTACACAACATACAAAGGCACCTGCAAATCCTTTAACAACTCAGCTGCCCCATCTTATTGTTTAATTTCACTAACATACTTCTAAGGAATCATTGTAGTGCTTTGGAATTTACATGTATATTTCAATAGTTGCAGAGATGATAACTTATTAGTTTTAAACTACAAGATAACACTTGGTGATTGAGTGTGAAAGTTTTGAATGGGCCACACCCTTCTGTGCTCTTTAATTGCAATGTGCAGAATGATATTAGTAGCCTTCACTCTGAGAAAAGTCACTGTAGGTTGGTATTTTCTTAAGAAAATGATCAGGTAATATTCACCACTAACGAATAACTGAAATGTAATGAAAGCATACAGCATTTCATTTTTCCTGCAACAGCAATGTTTGATACTATTTACCCTGACATTATGCTTCATTATATATTATAAAACGGGGAGAAGAAAATAGGTCTCACCAGCTGAAGGGCATGTAAAAATAATTCTAAATAAAATCAAAGAAATCAATGTATTAATGGGTACAAGAGGGTTAAAATGCACAGCCATTTGATCATATCATTGCTATGTTATCTTTTAGTTTTACTCATTCACAGTGCATATTTTGTACATGACAGTCAAAATGTTTTTTTTTTTTTTTTTTTTTTTGGCATTCCGTAGTGTTAATATATTATGTCAGTATTTAAAAATACTAAATGTGTTATCAATAATGCACATGCATGTCGTACGTCACATGCTAGCCTCTATATATTGACAAATTACACACACCTGGAACACACACACTTCCTGCACATCATATAATGAACTGAAAGCACAGTTCCTTTAAATACTATGAATTAAAAAACACCTGTGTACCATGTGACACACCACACCACCTTCTGAAAACATATTATCAATGTCAACTCAAGTCAAGTTAATTTTAATGCTCTAGTCTAAAACACATCAAAATGCTAGTGAGTCAGAAATATCTTGAAAGCACATTATGATAAAATTAAAGCATTTACAAGAAGCTTAAGTTAAAAAATGCATGCTATTTGTCAGCACTAAAATCAAACAATTCAATGGACAATAAATCAAGTACAGAAAATTAAAACATAGAAATGAGGAACCTTGTGAATCAGTCATCTTACATAAACACCTAAGCAGCTAAGTTCTTCATAAGGCTGTTTGACACAAATACACTTAGAAGACTACACTGAGAAGATGCCATATGACATCATTTAAATTGAGTGGATTTAACAAATGTCAAAATGCAAACCATTCAAATAAAAAATGAAATCATAATGAACGGCGAAGCAAGACATTACTATATTTCAAAATATAAAGCAAAGCTTCTTTAATGTATTTATATTCTTAAATTTCCTGTCCTAAACAGCTGTGCAACATCACCAGGAATATAAACTTTGAGCATTTGTGCTGGACACCTGCCCTTTATGACAACCTGTTCAAAGAAACCATGCTGTACATAATTACTTTTAAATCAAATTGTTGAAGGAAATTAAAGCAATGAGAAAATCTGTCAAACTTTCAATTTGCAGCCCATACAGAAGCAAACCATGACTTCAGAAACTCACAAAGTCTGATGATCAAATTTCAGGCATGAAATGAAAGTAAATTACAAGACTGTTGACAAAATTCCACAAATCATATAAGGAAATTCATAAAAGACATACCTGTACAACTTATGCTAATTTATGGTGGTCACAACACTAAATGGGGACAAAACATAACCAACCACCGCACTATAAAATACATATAATAAATTCAACCAACAATGAAATTAATAAAGTTACAAATCTGAGTTTCGTGCCGGGCTAGTGATTGAAACACAAGCCCCAAAGTAGGGTCAGATCCACAGCTATCAGAACTTTTCTTATCCAACTTCCTGCAATAAAAAATTACTTTAATATGGAACAGCCATGCTAAGGTTTTAAATGAGTAATGCTATGTATTTGAGGCATAGTTGCTGCAAAGCAACAAATGATTGGGGACAAGTTACAGACTTATTTACATAAACACTGCAATACTGTAATGCAGATTAGTATCAGTTGCTGAATTCAATAAACCAGCAATCTAGATTTCTATATTAAGTAAGGTACTCCAAGCAAATCAACTGGAAATCTGTAAAATAGACATCATTTCCTATATATGTATGTATTCATTTATGTATTCATTTATGTAACATTTGTTAACTGGGTATGCGGGCAGACTTGAGGACTCTCTTCGGCCATGACCCAGGCCAGACAGACAAAATCAAATGCATAAAATCATATCAATAAATGAAAACTACAACTCATATTGCTCATAATGCAAACACGTGGAGCAAATTATGATGTTCACCACAATTTTGGACAAATATTGTTAGCCATCTCAATTGTAGGTATGTTAAAGGAAAACTCCACCTTTTCCTATAGTTTAACTCAATTCTTAAGCTGTGTTTCTCCCTGCAGTATGGTACCAGTATTGTGTAGGTACCAATAACCTTCTTCTACTTTATAAAACTTTCATTTCCTTGCCTTGGAATAAAAGGAAAGGAAAGAACATCCACTGTTTTTAAAGCTTAACTTCTTATATAAGTTGCAGATGAATTTGTCTGTGTCTGCATGATATACCACAGACACAGTGAAATTTATAGTCAGGTACTACAGACAATCTCATATGGGTAATTCTGCTGATGTCAGTAGCACAGCACCTAATGTAAAAAGGCAAAGAGGTGTGAAACTGTTTTTCATTGCCTTTATTGCAGAAAGGAAGAGAACTTACACTGACTCACAGCTACTTCAAACTAACCATGCCTTTCATAGCAAAGCAGAGTAATTTGATATGCCAATGGTTCAAAGGCAGTTGTTGCCTCTTTTGACACATTTACATTAGCAGCATCATAGTATTGAAATGCCAAGGTTTAAACTTTAAGTTTGTTGTTTATACTGCTT
Source organism: Protopterus annectens (assembly GCF_019279795.1). Classification (NCBI taxonomy): domain Eukaryota; kingdom Metazoa; phylum Chordata; order Ceratodontiformes; family Protopteridae; genus Protopterus; species Protopterus annectens. The sequence goes on from NC_056731.1 coordinate 1,340,434,885, forward strand.
TACATTTTAATATGAATTAAATGTAGCATCAAAGATGTTTGCGACATTTAGAGAAAAGCCATAAAATATTTTTCTGGTACTTCTTGTAAAGTATCAACACATTTACCAAAGTGTGTGTGTGTGTGTGTGTGTGTGTGTGTGTGTGTGTGTGTGTGTGTGTGTTGGGGGGAGACTTGGACTACAAAAAGCTACTTTGAACAAAGGCCTACAATTTAAATACTTTTTTGTCGCAGCTATATAACTCTTTAGTATACTGTAAAACAAGCTCTGAGACATATACACATGAGGGACATTCAAGAAATAAAAGAAGCAGTCCTGTTAGACAATGTATATAAGATTACAGTAACTGGCACTAATCCCATTATATGTCAATGGCATGAGAATACACCACTACTTCCTTATGTCTAACATGACTCATATAAAGCAGACTTGAAAAGCATTATGGGAAAGAGAAAGGCTTGAAGATAAACAAGATCACATTAATATGTCAAGACCCATTGGCAACCATTTTGTGGAAAACGCAATAAAATTGTATAAAAAGCAGTCAGAGTAATTTTGATGTGTTAAAATACCTCAGAAAACAAAGATATAGTGAAAAAATAGATTGTTTTTAGTTCTAAGGCAGAGTTTTTCTTTTATTTTCTGTTATTAGTACTGAAATGTCACCTCAGTGCAAGAAAGAATAATTGTGTCTGCCATTTAAGGAAAACAAGAAGGTCTCCATGTCTTCCTACTACAGTTTATCAGTACCGTAGCTAAAGCGGGATGAAGGGGAGAACTTCCTCAGTTGCAAAGTGTTAGAGGGGTGTGACTGAGGCCATTCTGTCTTAATTGGTTCATAGGTTCATAGGTGTATACTAGGTTAATGGCCCTGGAGCCTTTACAATCTTAGCCCATATGATTACCCTGGCATCGTGCCACTCAACCTTAGTTCCCAGGGCCTCTGTTGAGTAGAGCCACTGGAGTGATCCCGGGGGTGACTTTTCTATTTCCCATCCACTCATCAAGATTTCTGTTAAAGAGGGCTAATGAGATGCTCTGTTTGACATGTATGGGAAGTTTATTCCATAGGATGGGCAGTCTCTGGGTTATGAACCTGTCCCTCATAGCCGGCCTTAGGCATAGGCCAACTAGGCAGTTGCCTAGGGTGCTGATCTAGCAGATGCACTTTTCCAGTAATCTGAATGGTGTAGTTATGCCAAGATGGGGGCACCAAGTGGTGTGGGGTGGCACTGTGGAGCCCTTTTGCCTAGAGCACCAGTTGACCAAAATCCAGTCCTGATGTCCCTCCAGCACGTTCAGTTGATTGTGGTAATGAGGCTGAGGTCTCTGGAACATGTGGTGCAAAGGGATTGGGATTTCTTTAGATGTAGCATTTCTAACATAGCTGGGTCAGACATGGCTTTGTAGGTCAAGCAGAGATCGCCTCTAAGTAGGCAATATGAGACAGAGAATAGTTGGAGTTTTTTGAGTCTGTCCATATAGGATAAGAGTTTAAGGCCTAGGATCCTCTTTGTGAGATATTTTTGTGGCCTCTCCAGTTATTGCAGGTGTCTAGTGAGGTACATGCCAAATGGGGCACTGTACTCAATGACTGGCCTAATGAGGGAAGAGTAGAGGGAGACAATGACCTCTTTCTTCCTGGATGCAAAACCATTAGTAATGAGATGTGCCACATAGAAGGACTTTCTGACCACAGTGGCAATGTGGTGGTCAAAAGAGAGGTAGCTGTCAACCTGTGTTCCCAGATCTCTTATAACACCTTCTGTGTTCAGTGGACTACCATCGATGTGGTAATTCATGGAACCGGGTTTTTTCCAAAGGTCATGATGACACATTTTTTGGCATTGAGTTTAAGGCCATGGTTCTGACACCAGTCATTGATCTCAGTGAGGCCTTTCTGCAGGATGTCAACATCACTTGGGAAATTAATAATGGCTCCCAACTTGTAATATTCTGGACTTCTGTGAAGTAGATACCAAACAGGAGAGGACCCAGGACCGAACCCTGTGGGACTCCACTCGTGACTGGTCGGCAATCTGACTTGAAGTCAGCTACTTTCACACTGTGGGTTCTATCTGTGAGCCAGTTTGCAACCCACCTAGTGATATAGCAGTTGATGCCTAGCTTAGTGAGTTTTTCTATGATTCCTGAGTGGGGGATGATATCAAAGGCCTTGGCCAGATCAAGGTAGGCTGTATGAACCACCTTGCCTTCATCTACAGCTCTGGTGACTAACTCAAAGAATCGACCAAGTTGAGCAAGCATGATCTACCCTTCACAAAACCAAACTGCGTGGGATCCAGAGTTTGGCAATTCCTTATATCCTTGTTTGTTAGGTCCATGATGATGCATTCCATAGCTTTGCATATCAGACTTGTCAGACTAATGAGGCAATAGTTCCCAGGGTCTGTAATCATGCCACTTTTGTGGAGAGGGATGACTATAGCACTGCACCATTTGTCAGGGACAAAGCCTAAAATGAGGCTCTGATTGAATAGGCCACACAGGTGAGGTGCCAGTTCACTCTGTAGTTCATGTAGAACACAACCAGAGATATTGTCAGGTCCCATAAAAGCTATATTCATGGCCTTGGACAGTGCTGTTTTAACCTGTGCAGCAGTAATACTGGGTGCCTGGCAATCTACTGGTATTGTGACTGGTCCTTTGTGGGGGAAGAGGTAAAGTAAACACTGAATCTGTTGGCCAGTATGTTGGCAATATCTGTTGGCTCGGTATTGGAGGTACCATTGTGCAGTAGCTCACAGCAAATCTGGGTATTGCCGTGGAGATTCTTTATATTACTATAGAAGGCCTTGTGGTTGTCTTTTCTATCTGCTGCAATTCTGTTTTCATAGCTAGCTTTAGAGGATTTGATGAGGGATCTCAACTTTTTGTTGAGGCTAATAAGGGAGTTTTTCCAGTCTTGGGACTTTACCTTATTTTGCATCAGTTTCCTCCTTCTGTTATAGAGTTTGTTTATGGCAGGAGACCACTAGATTGGCTGCCTTTTTTTTTTGGAAGAGAGCGTCTTGGTTCTAATGGGTATGGCGAGATCCATGAATTTGTGTACGTGTTCATACAGTGCATTGGTGTATCATTCAGTGGTCATGCAACTATTCTCCATTTGCATGGGTGCCATGAAGTTAGCCACCTCTGTTTTTAGGAGCCCAACGTTAGCTATGGAGAAGTTTTTCATGGTGGTTACCTTTGCTGGGGGTGTGTGGATTTCCAAGGTGATTAGTTTGTGGTCGTATCTAACCAGGGAGGAGTTGACTATTGGTGTAAAGCAATGGCCACCGATATTAGTAATGAACAGGTCAAGGATGTTGCTATCTCTAGTGGGGGTGAGAATAAGTTGGTCCAGGTTATTGGAATTAATGAATTCCAGGAAACGTTGGGCAAGTGTATTGGTACATGAGTAGTTCTCCCAGTTAATGGAGGGGTAGTTGAAGTCGCCTAGTATGAAACTGTTAGGGTGGACCCTAATATTCTCCAGGGTGCTTAGGAATGTGGAGTGTGAGTCTTGGGACATGGTTGGGGACCTATAGCAGGCTACGACCTGATTTGCTGTCTTACCCAATGTTAGCTGCACCTGAAGTATCTCTGATGTGTTATGTTGGGCTACCAGTCTGGAGGTGTGTGCATCCTTTATGAATATGGAAACACCACCACATTTGGAGCTTCGGTCCAAGTTCTGGGGCCGAAAGGTTTGGAATGCGTTATAGCCTGGTAGTGCAGGGGTGCTTTCTGCTGCCTTGAACCAGGTCTCTGTTACACCACAAATGTTAAAGTTCTTTATTTTAAGGAGTGCTTTGAGTGAGTGCATTTTGAGATTTAGACTTCTAGTGTTGAGCAGCATGACCCTCAGATTGCATTTGTTTGTAGTTGTTGTGGTGTTGATTTGGTCTTTGGAACACTGCCTAAAAAAGGCACTATAGGGGTGGCAAGAGCCTTGGCCAGTATCTGAAAGCCCAGGGGTGACAGATGCAGGCCTTCTTTGGCAAAGCATCAAGGTCTGTCAATCATATCATCCCAGGCAGATACTGGATCCCCTTAGAATGACAGCTGAAGATTAGCCAATTGTTGAAATCAATCATTTTCTGCTTGCACTGTGGTATCATTCTGGGTGATGGTAGGATGTTGCTCAGTGCTAGGGTCATACCTGCCTGGGCTACATAATCCAAGAGCTCCTCCGTGTCTCTTTTCATGTAGTCAAGGGAGGTACGTCTGAGGTCATTCACACCCACATGTACAATGACAGAGTCATATTTGTACCTGTTGTTGAGGGACCTGAGTGCGTGTGTTATGTCGCAGATCCTGGCACCTGACAGGTTCTCCTTATTCAACCTAGTGAGTGGGACATCAGTGTGCCTCACTATTGAGTCACCTATGACTAGTGTGCTTGGTATGTTGTTTTGCCTTAAGAGCTTTGGTTGAGTGGCATACTGTTTAGGAGAGTTATGTGTCTTGTGATTAGTGTTGTGTTGTGGTGGTTAAGTGCATTTCTTCCTTGGAGGTCTCTGCTGTTTGGGTAGATTTTATTGAGAGCCTCCAGGAAGGTGGGGGTGCGGTTTGTGTTTTTATGTGAAGGTAGTGCTGGTATGTGTTCTGGAGGGCTATGTGTTCTATGTGGTGTGGTGCAAGTGTTGACCTCTTGATCAGCTATTCCAGTCTTGGCTGAAGAGTGTGTGGCTTCCAATTTTGATATATAAGTACATCTCTCGCAAGTCTGAGTGTTGGGAGGTAAGAGGAGAGGGTTGTCCGTGTGCTTTAGGTAGTTGCTACATTGCCTTAGGATGCCCAAGTTCACCAGGTTAATAGTAAAAAGCACAGGGAACTGACTTTTAGACATGCCTGGAGGGAGGGCATTAATAATAACTACTGGAGCTGTTCCCTTGTAGAATGTTTAGTGCTGGTTTCACTTTTGTGTGCTACAATAATTGCTACAAGACGTCTGGTATGGTAAAGTGTTAGACTAATAAGCTAGTAAAAGTGCAGGAGAGGAGAAAACTAGCAGAACTAAGGGAAAAAATGAAGAGCAGTCTTTGGCACCTCTCAAAAGCTTACAAACATTCCTGGATGCAGCAAATCTGTATCTGGACTAGACTAGTTACAGGAAAGACAGGAAACAAGCACAAACATGGGTTTTTAAGCCAGAAAGTTGAAAGAGATGGCAAAACTGCCCAAACAGCCAATAAATTACAAAGTATGGGCCAGAAACCAATCATCTTGTGATAGATAGGCTACCTAGTGATTACCACTCCCACTAGTAAGCTAGAAGGCTTCCCTCCAACACAGAAAGTCTTGGGGGGCTCAGAAGCCTACAAACAATCCTGGATACAGCAAATCTGTATCTGGACTAGACTAGTTACAGGAAAGGCAGGAAAAGTGCAAAGGCAGGCTTTTAGACCAGAAAGTTGAAGGAGATGGAAAGATCTGCCCAAACGGCAAATAAACTACAATTTATGGGCCAGAAACCACTCCTCTTGTGGTAGATAGGCTACCTAGTGCTTACCACTCCCACTGATAAGCTAGAAGGCTTCCCTCAACACAACAAGGCATGGGGGGGGGGTCAGAAGCTTGCAAACAGTCCTGAATACAGCAAATATGTATCTGGACTAGACTAGTTACAGGAAACAAGTTTAGAATTGTTTTACAGAAAAGCAACTAAAACAGCACTAAAAACAATTCAAGTGCAGTGCAAGCTGGCACACGAGTGTGTAGCAATATTAAAGCAAATACAGTTTAATTAAATGCAATTTATTCAAACTGTATTCTGAACTGAATTAAATTATTGTTTTATTCAACTCTGAACAGTTAAAAAGTGCCAAAATATATACTTATCAGCTGAGAAGCACACTCAGTCAGAACACAAGGAGATACTAGCAAAGTTTTCTTTTGTAAAGCAAAAAGGGAGAAAGGATAAACAGAAGATAATTCAAGGTTAAGAACCTAAGTGGGTTGGCCTTCTCAAATGTTCTCTCTGTATTAGGTAGAGTGTGCTAATGACACTAAACTTGGATAGAGCTGAACAGATGGGACTGGTAGGAATGGCTGAAATCAAAATATGATCTCACTGTACTCGGTTGAGTGAGCAAATGAGATGGACCCAGGAGGAGTGTTCAAACACAAATTTACAGGAGAGACGGGCAGTTCCAAAGCCACCAAGATTAATACCACAACAGGAACAGGGAGGTATAGTGGGAAACTAACTGCAGAGAGACAGAGAGACCACAATATTCAGTGAAACAATTAAATCAACAGAAAAATAAAATGCAGCACTATCTTCAACACAATATTCAATGAAACAAATAAATAAAGAGAAAAATAAAATGCAGTATTATCTTTAACACTGCAAGTTTGTACTTATCTCAGCTTGTAATACAGTTGATGTAGGTATATAGCAGCCAGCCAAACAGCACAGATATTCAGCAGTAATAAATTCACAGATAAGTGACTAACACTTAACCCTCTAGGCTAAGAGTTCAACCACAATATTCAATTAAACAATTAAAAATAAAAATAAAATGCAGTACTATCTTTAACCCAATATTCAATGAAACAAACAAACAGAAAAATAAAATGCAGTATTATCTTTAACACTGCAAGTTTGTACTTATCTCAGCTTGTAATACACTTGATATAGGTATATAGCAGCCAGCCAAACAGCACATATATTCAGCAGAAATGCAGCAGAAATTGCATAAGTGCATAATTTTTAAGCCAATATAACATTTGTGGTTAAACTTGAGTGCTGTCTGTGTGGCCTAAATTAATTAAACTGGAGCAACTGCTTGTTACATTTGTAGTAAGTAGTTTGCTACAGTTTAAAAGAAAAAAAATAAGTATTTCCTTTTCTGCCTTTTAGCTGATGTCAGAGCTTTGTAGTGCACTGTGTTGGGTATAGACTGACTGCAGCAGTTTGCTATGGTTTCAAATAAAAAGCAGATTTGTCTTTCTCTTTTTTTTTTAAATAAAATCTGAGTCCTGTTGTGCTGCATGCAGAGTCTAATCTGTAACAAATACTTGCTACATTTGTAGTAAGCAGTTTGCTACAGTTTCAAAGAAAACAATGATTTTTTTAAGTAAAGTCTGAGTAAGGAAGATTAGGGTCAGGACACAAACATTTATTTTTTTATTTTATTTATTCTTTTCTTGACTTGGTTAGTCCCATTAGGCTAGTAGCCTGTTTTCAGGGGAGACCCAAGGTGGTATTTATACTATTAGGGGAAATCTGATCAGGGCCATTGGGGAACTCCCTCACTTGTTATTGTTGTGCGTGGGAAACATTTTGGAGGAGCACTTCTTGTTTCTGTTTCATGTGCAGAGGCAGTGAAAGAAATGAAGCAGAAATCAAATATTAAGGTCAGAGAATGTGTGCAGGATTCTGAGAAAATGGTTCAATGAAACATGTTTGGTGGAGATGACTCAGCAAATGATGAGTGCATAATTACAACCCTCCAGTGAGGAGGGTTGCAGGATGATTTACCTAAAGAAATGGTGGTGCAGAGTGAGTCAGAATATGAAGGAGATGCTTCCTGGGGGGGACATTAAGGAGAAAATACAAAAGGAGGATGCAGAAGCAAGGGGAGGTAGTTGAAACAGGTTTTTCTGATCATCTTGCAATATGGCTAGATAAAAGAAAAGAAGGAATATATCAAAATAGGCAAAGAAATAAAAGGGTAAATGATAAAGCATGGAATGGAGAAGGAAAGAAAGTAGTAATCCATTTATGGAAAGATCATATTACTATGAGAACATTTTATAAAAATTGGTCTGAATGGTGCATGATATTTAAGGGGAAATTTATAACAGCATATTTTTACAGTGGCAATTTGATATGAGAAAATAGAGAATGAAAAATATAAAAGAGCATTTAATGATTCATTCAAAGATTTAGAACATAATGTACTTTGACAAAGAGAAAGAATTATATGAAAGAAGTCAAGAAAAGTACAAGAATTGTTATATAAGCAAAGATAATGAAGAAGAGAAGAAGCATTGAGTTACTTAAGCAGATTAGTAAAGGAAGATGGTAGTGTAATGAGAGAAATAAAAAATGTAAAAGGAGAAATAGAAAGAACTCAGGAAATTATTATGAATAGTGTAGTACAATATGTACAAGAAATGTTTAAAGAACAAAAATGTAGTGAAAAAACAGAGAAAGTAAGAAAGTTAACAGAAAAAGAGATAAAGAGTTGGAAAAGGAGAATAAAAAGATGGAAGAGGAAATTTATTTAATTGAGCTAGATAAAGCATTAGCACAAGTAAATATAAATTTGTCTGCAGGCCCAAATGGAATAGAGTATGAAATGTACAAAAATTTAAGAGAGTGGTAAAAGATATTTTTAAAGATTTTGAATGAATGGTTAAATTAAAGGTTTTATGTATAAAGAAGTGTACAGTGAAATATTTAAAATCATATGGAAGAAGGAACATAGAAGAGAATTAAAAAAACTGGAGAACAATAGTACTGAATAATAATGATTATAAGATCTTTATGAAAATAGTACAAAGGGTTTTGAAACTAAAATGGAAAATATTATGGAAAATATCATATTTGGTATAAAGGGAAGGCTAATCAAGCATTATTAATGATATTTAGAGAATTGTGGATGATATTATGAACAGAAAAGATGGAGCAAAATCATGATAGACGATCTTAATAAGGTATTTGGCACAACTGGACATGAAATCTTATGGGTAATAATGAAATAATATAATATAAGTGAGAAAGTTAGGAAATTGTGTATGTCAGCATATAGCAATAATAAAGTAAAAATAATTGTAAATGGCTGGTTAAGCCAAGAGGTATATATGAAGATTCATGTAAAATAGAGTTGTCAAATGAGTCTTATACTCTTTGCATTAGTTATGAATGTGATAATATGTGAAATAAATTACAAAATGAAGGAGGTGGATTATATAATACCTGAAGGGTTAAAAATTTCAGTTTTATTAACATATGCAGATGACATTATAATAATTGCAAACAACAAAATTTGGACAAAACAAGTAATTTGCACAAATGAGTGTCTAGAGATAATAGGGATTACTTTAAACAAAGATAAAAGTAAAGATTTAGGTGATTTAGTAAAGATTGGAGGGTATATATTTTACAATGAGTACATTTCTGTGTTAGGTATAAAATTTGGGAATAAAGATTTAAGTAGAATTCAATGAGAAAAAAAAACAATAGAAGAAATAAAGCAAACATGTTTTTCCGGAGAACATATAAATTATCAATCAGAAAAAAAGGCTTATTTTATAAATTCAGTACTGATGGGAAAATAGCATGCTTAACAAGTGTATTTATGTTGCCAACAGTATTTGAAAATGAATTATTGCAGATTTTATTTCATTTATATGGGGTTCTAGATTAAACCCAGTAAAAAGAGGAGTTTTGTATGTAAATAAAGAAGTTTAGTATTAATTAATTATTAAATTTGCACAGTGTGTTACAGTGGATACATGAAAAAATGAGACATTAGTAGTAAAACTGTATAAATATCAGTATAATAAAGTTTGTAGTATGGTAGAAAAGAGTAAAAAGGGAAGAATAGTTTATAAATGACAAATTAAAATGTTACCAAGAAAAATAATTTTGTGGAAAATAAAAAATGATAATATGGAAAAAGATAGAAAAGTATGGCATAAGAATGAGATGACAAAACATTACTATGTAAAACCATGGTAAAATCTAACAGATGAGAAAATTAACACTATAAAAATAAGAAGCAAACGGTGTAATCAGAAAGTAGAATGTCAAGATTTTTTTTGTGGAGACTGGTAATAGATAAACTGCCAGTAAAAGGACATACACCATACAAAAAGAAAAGTGATAGAATATGTTTACATTGTTAAGAAGAAGAAACTACAGAACATGTGTTTTTGAAATGTAAAAGAGTAAAAAAGTTATAGAAGAAACTATGTAAAGATTTTTTGAAGATATAAAAGAAGTGGATAAAATAAACATGGATGTGATTAAATATGGATATTATCAGACTAGAAGTTAAGAATATGTTAAAAGAAAAGCAAAAATTTTATTTTATGCTATACTGGTTATACAGAATGAAAGAATAAATAAAATTATTTTAATGGTAAATAGATTTTAGAAAAAAATATTAAGTAAAATCAGATCCTTCAGTGCAGAGTCTGCATGTCCTCCCTGTGGTCATGTGGGTTTCCTCCGGGTACTCCAGTTTCCTTCCACATTCCAAAAACATGTATTAGGTGGATTGGACACTTCAAATTTGCCATAGGTGAGAGTGTGCATGCGAGTGAGTGGTATGAATGAACTACCGTGGCAGGGCTAGACACCCAGTGGTGTAAACCTTGGCTCGAGATGATTGTCACTGCTGAAGTGACACCCTGACCCCATGTGCAAAATGGGAAAAGGGGTTGAGGATGGATGGATTAAGTAAAATCAGATACTGGTTATGGAAAAATGAGTGGGGGTTTAATAAGGATGAAAATGTAGCATGATTGTAAAGGAAATTAAGAATATATGTAAACTTATTTGTATATTTATATATCTGTACATATGTAAATATTTGTAAATATGTAAATATTTTGTAAATAAGAGTTATTTTTGTATATAAATAAAGGACCCCTACTCTTTTCAATAGGTGCAGTGGGATGTTTTACATCCACTTCAGCTGCCACTAACTCAAGCAGATTGATCCTCATCCAAAGGATGACACACTCAGGAGTATGGCATGAGGGAGGTGCTGCACTCAGCAGTGCAGCACATTCCTTATGCTACACTGCAGTGCCAGCTATTAATCTCCCTAGTAAGGGAATGGATCCCACAGCCTTCTGCATCAAAGGTGAGTGGGATTTGATTGAATCCTGCATTTCAGGAGCTCCAGGTACCTGATTGTTGATTTGTTTTAATTGCCAATTACCCCTCATTTAGGAGGGGCAGTTGTGGAGACACAGAAACAGGACCTTGTAGGCTAGCTGGCTAGTTGACTCTTTGGCTCTTGCATTTCGGGAGCACCAACCACCAGGTAATGGACCCTTCTTTCTCTTCCATTGAAGAGCTGGGGCAGGAGAGATGGGTCAGGATAAGGAGCAGACTTTTTTTTTTGCTTTTGAAATGAAGAGCTGAGGAGGCAGGATGGCACTACAGACATCAGCCTCATGTGCTACAGAAGCTAGACATGCTTCTGCAGTTTATGCAGTTTATACTTCCATGCAACACATACTTCACACACACACACACACACACAGAAGTTGCCAAAAGGAGTGTCTAGGAAACAATGTGAGCAACTCAGAACTTTGTTATTAATGCTAAGGAAAGAAAGTTGTTCTGATGAAATCAGAACATTTGTTCAACAAGTATATATTCAGCAGTAATTCAGTCAGAACGATGCTGTGCATGAGATGTCTCCAACAAAGAGGTGGCCAGAAAAGCATCTTGAGAAATGTCTAAGCAGGTGTCTCGTGAGGCATTTCCAGAACTGTGTATAAATGAGGATGAGTATTTATCCAACATCAGATTAATTTGTCAGACTGCCCAAAAGGATGTATTATTAGCAAGTTTTAGTAAATTGCTATCTGAAATGTTGACACACAGTTTATTCCGAGTATTCTAGATATATAAGGCTGTTAGGAAAACTAGCAAAATAGTCAGATAGCAAAATAGTCAGATAACATCAGGGACTGAAAAATGTCTGTGTGAACTACATTTAATGAATGTTTATAGTTGTAACAGTGAAGTTTTACTGCTTTGTCATGATGATGATGATGATGGTCATCGTCATCATCAGCTCCCATTTTTCCCATTTTCTCCTTGGGGATGGAGTACCATTTCAACAGCCGCAATCTCTCTTGATTTAATGCCACTGTTTTACCTTCTTTGACAGTCATGCCTGACTATCAAAGATCTTCTTTGTGCAATCCATCCTTCTGTTTTCTGGACATTCTTATTTTCTTTTGTCTTCTTTCTGCCTGTCCCAAATCTTCTTCACCCAATTTTCTTCTGCTTTCCTGCACAAGTGCCTGAACCATGGTAATCTGTTCTCTTTGATCTTCTCTGAATTTGGAGCTAGTAGGGCTTCTGCTCTGATATCTTAATTTCTTCATCTGTCCCATAGTGGGGTCTATATTACATCCACAAAAAACCTCATTCAGTGACTGGGTCTTTGCCGAATGATAACCAGAGAAATCTAACTCCCACGAACAGCCATTTCAGCAAATTTTTTCCTAGGAGAAAAATGCTTGGCCATCATCGGGAATTTGCCCTTTTCCCCACTGTAGTGTGATCTCAGAGTTGGTATATTTAGTTAGGGGGGTGTGGGGGGCACAGCCCCCTACACTGGAGAGTGTGGTAGGTGAAGCTCTCCACTTTGAAGGGTTTTAAATTTTGTCTGGTTTTAGGTTGGCCAAGCATTTCTTTCCCCTAGGAAAAAAATTGCTGGAAAGGCCATTCAAGGGAGTTAGAGTTCACTGGTTATTGTTGGGCGAATAGTCATTCACTGAAAGGGGTTTTCCCAGATGTAATGTAGACCCCTCCCACAGTGAGCATCCTACTATTGGTCTCAGGCACTTCATCTCTGTCACCTCTGGTTTCCTCACCTGCTCTGCCTTTGCTGCCCAGGTTTCTGTACGATACAGTAGTAATGGTTGCACCTCTGTTTTGTACACCTTACTTTTCACCTTCTTTTGCATTTGTCTGTCACACACTATCGTTGACACTATGTGCCAGTTGGCTGCAGCTCATCTGACTCGAGGTCTGAATTCCTCACTCAGACTTCCCTTCTCAACCACCTCTCCCACATACTTGAAGCTGCTAACCCATTCCACTATTTTCTCTTCTATCTCAGTTCTCAGTGTCTTCTGATATCCCCATTTGCTGCCATTACAGCTGTCTTATCTGTGCTCATCTTTATCTTGTGCACCTTTAGCTTTTCAGGCGATTCCACTGACACTTGCTAAAATTCTTGGTCAGAGTCTGCCTGTGATGCCACGTTGTCTACATACAGCAGCTTTGTTGATCTGTCCCTGCCAACCTGTTTGGTAATGTAGTCCATCAATAGTACAAACAGCAGTGGACTCCAAGCTGAACGTTGGTGCATACCCACTTCCACTGGAAACCCATCTGTGAGACTCTTCATACTTGAGTCATTGGGTACTTGTATGTAGCCAGCACTAATTCTGCTAATGTCTCTGGGACTTTGAACCATTGCAGGACTATCCAACTCAGCTTTCCTGGGACATTGTCATATGCTTCCTACAAGTCTAAGACTGCCCAGTTAGACTCTTTCCAAATCTCTAGCTTCTACTCAGCAATCTGTCCTGCTGCAAACATTGGGTCAGTTGTGCTGCATCCTGATCTGAATCCAAACTGCTGATCTCCCATCAAACTGCTGATCTCCCATCTTACTTTCTACTACTCTGCATATCCATTTGTCAGTCACCCTCTTCAGACCTTTCATGCTATGCAACAGGAGTATGAGGCCTCTATACTACCCATAGTTGTGAATTTCCACTTTGCTATTATACACTGGTATAAGAATGCTTATTCTCCAGTCACGTAGGATACATTTTTCTCTCCATACTGCCAGTAGAACTTTGCTGGTGTCATTTCCCCCTTAACCTCTTGATCATATCTGCTGTGACCTCATCTAAGCCTGTTGCCTTCCCTGACTTAATTTTCCTTAAAGCTGTTCTTACTTCTTCTAGGGTGGGTTCCTCTTCTTCTTTCATTGTAGACTGTATCTGAGGCAGTCTAACCTCTGTGGTTTTTCTACATTCAGAAGCTGCTGGAAGTACTTTTTTATCTGCCTTTGAATACCTGTGGACTGATGAACTGTTTGTTGCTGGTATCCCTTATGAAAGGTGTCTGATGACTATCTTCTTTATCTTTCTGTCTTTGCCTTGCAACCTGATAGAGCTTCTTGCACCATCTGCTAAGTCAGTTTCCTGAAGCTAGTAGGGTGTCACTGATGCCTTGTTCTTTGTTGTTGCAGATGCTCTCTTAGCTTTGTTAGAAAAGCTTCTATTTAAAGAAATATGGAAATATGATTTATAAAGTTATGACAGAAAGACTGTCACATTTGTAAGGAATTAAAAACTCCAAAATGTGTATTTTTGAATGACAAATTAAGAGTAGGAATGTTTTTTTTAAAAAGAATGTGTTGAACAATATAGGTGAGGTAAACAGGGACATGATACTATAGGGGTACTATACAGAGGTGGAAAAGAATATAATTAAAGAATTAGACATAAAAGTATTAGGGATTGTTTGGGAACTGCAGAAAGCTAGAACAGACATAATATTCTTTAATAAAATATGTAATATTTCTGATGTGATAGGTAAATTAAGAAGTTATTGTGGAGAAATGAATGGGTAGATTACATATAGTGTGCTATAAAAGTATACAAATAATATAAACATGTAAATAAAACAACTATGTGTACAAATATGTACATAAAATATAAAGAACACTTACTGTTTCCTGTGGATAAAGCCAGTGGGTAACTACTGGACAGAGGATCACTAGAGTGGAGAATACTTTGTTTCTTGATGACACTGCACCAGAGAAGCAAGCCACTTTAGTTAATTCTTGCATGGATCAAAGAAATAGTGTAGAAAAGAACTCACACAGCCCTAGTCTCTGAGTTACAGGATGCAGGAAAACATATTAAAATGCTCCATAATAAGATGGCAGAGCAGCTGTAGAAAACTGACCGTGAGATGATGTAAGTGCAAATTAGCTTATTTTATCAGAAGTAGAGGAGGCATACAAAGGAGGGTGGATATTTTATATTGGGTTTCAGAAAAGTGAACAGGAAGCTTCACAAATGTCTAATATGACAATGCTAAATGCAAATATTAATATTTTAAATACTTTATAAAACTTATGCTACAGCAACCGTAACAACTATTTGATGAATTCTCAAACAAAATGTTATTCAAGACAACATGCATCCTGTGGTTCATGTTTCTGAAAATAAATTAATCTATAGAGACATACTTTGTATATATATTGGAAAATAAAGTTTTTCTAGACTGACATTTGAAACTATGGTATTAACTGAACAATTTCATGTGTTAAACCTTTGAAAGACTTTTATGTGATGGCTAATAAAGTCATGAGAAGAAAGTATATGATGATACACTTTTGGACTTCTGATATGTCCAACTTAGAATGTAAAACTTCATTAATTAATAAACATGTTAGAAATTAAACAAATATGTGATGAAAACCATTTGCTGAATGAGCAATGGAAGTTTTGGATAAAGTTAAAAGTGCTGGGAATTATTTTATAATGTAATTAGGATTAATGGAAAAATGGAATGTTAAGTATTTGAACCAGCCTAAGACATGCTTTCACTGTGGTGTAGCAGACTATTTGGTTAATAATTGTATGCAAAATCATTGTATAAAATGAGACGAATTTGGTCATGCATTGTAACTGTCAAGTTATTTGTAGAAAATGTAGCAACATTTGTCACTTTTGTTTGATTGTGATTTTGTGCATATTAAAGAGAACAATGTAAGCAGAGAGGAGGAACATACTACTGAGCACAGAAGATACTTTGTTCCAACAAATGAAGAAAAAAATCACCAGGAATTAGAGACATAAAACTCCAACGTAGAAAAAAAAAATGAAGATGATGATTTAGGTAACCTAACTTCTGATCATGTCCCAGCACAACGAATGACAGTTCAGTGAGCATACGATGTTCAACATCCTCCTCAACAAACAGCCAAGATATCGGCAGCAGAATATTGTTTAAGCATATAGACGGTAAAAAACATACCAGAAACCCAATGTCCAACCACAGCGAGAAACACACTGCCCAACCACAAAGTAAAAACAAAATTAAATAAATAATAAAGAAGGTAGCTAAAGAAAGAAATAGCAACAGTACAGAAGCCCTTCAGCAGCAAAGTCCATATCCCAAGAAGCACGAAGTGTAATCCTGGCACTGCAGCCATTTTATTGAATGGCTACATTTACTGGCAAACATGGAAAAAGACACCATAGAACTTTGCAAGATTCATATTGCTGACATAGGCTTTTTCAGTCTGCCATTGGATCCACTACACCAAAAGGCAGTTTGTAACAGCTGCTGGAAACAACTTACTTAATCCAGATGTGTGCATACTCCCTTGCACCACCTGGATATCTGTTATGAGGTTACTGTAGATGTTCTGCTTCCAATATCTTGGCTATTCATTGAGGAGGACGTTCGACAGCATATGCTCACTGATCTGTTGTTCAGTATCCTGGGTCTTAGTCAGAAGTTAGGAAGTCAATAATTTAAATTCTGTTTTAATGGTGACACTGATAATATGTATGAAAATTTAAGTCAAGAAGAGTATGATAAGGGAGACAATATTTCTATTTAAAAAAAAAAGAGTTCTATTGGCTCCAGGAGTTTGAAAAAGCAAATTGTAAAAAATATTGTGAATAAAGGAAAGGGATAACTTAATACTTGTATCCTTTAGTGAAAATATTATTATAAATGAAGCTAGAAGATTATTAGTTTTATAATGGTGTATCAAACTAAATGTGGACATAATTTGTTTGCTAGCTGTTAAAAGTTTAACTGCATACAGACATGGGGGAATATGGTCAGATAACATTATATGGAGCTTTGGCAAAGATCTTTGGTCTGGTATTGCTTTATTGATTAAAAACAAAAACACTAAAATTTTGGATGATGATAAACAGCCTTATTTTATTTGTAAATTAATGGGGACTTAGAATAACAAATGACAAAGCCTATAACCAAGGAAGAAATTAAAGAAAAATTACATATGTCAAAGATAATGGGCCAGAATTCAAAAGAGTTGCTGCAGTGTAAGTGACGTACCTCGTTGTAAAGCCTATCTGTAAACAGGCTTACACTGGGGGGCAGATTCCAGACCTGTTCTTAGTGTGAGTGGACTGAAAGCAAGTCTTTTGGAATTAGGCCTTATGAGTGCACTAGGAACAGATGGTATGAGATATAGCTAGATTTTATTTTTCATGTACTATAACAACCAATGTCATATATTGTGCTACCAACATACTACCTTTGTACAGTTTAACTACTCATAGGCTATGTATATATTGTTAGAATGACTAAAATTGTCTATAATAGTATAACTCTACAGAATTGTCCAGATGTGTAGTGTATCTTGTAATCTAGCTTATGTTCTATCATCTAATTTCTGTATAGTAGTCCTCATGTCATTTGTATTGTTTTTTGGACTATAATGCATTTGTATTGCACTGTATGTGGAACTTTTCTCCCCAGGCCTCCACTGAAAATGGATTCTATAGACCCAGTCAGACCACCCCGGTAAACAAATGTCAAATAAATAAATGTCAAATAAATAAATAAATGTTTTTTTATAAAGATATAGAAGGTAAAAATAAATGGTTATTTATGAAGATAATAACTGAATGGTTAAATCATGGCAAGAGAGGTAGACAAATAAGTGAAAGGGTAATTTGTTTAATCTATAAAAAAGGGGCTAGACATATAACAAACTGGAAACCTTTAGCATTGAATAATGTATGTCATGAAATCTTTATGAAAATTATTCAAAAAGGATAGGGAAGGTTTAAGTATATTTTAGTTGAAGGAACACGTGAGATAGAGTAAAAAAGAGTAAGGAATTGTTTGTTCTCTTCAAACAAAATTATGGATAGTATAATAAGGGAAAATGTTGTTCATAGTCTAGTAGCATGTGATTCATATTAAAGTAGTCATGTCCACCCTAATGGTGGTATCTGTGTTATAGTATGGCCACTACCTAGTACAGATATCACCTGATATTGAGGTGATATAATTTATGAAAGGGTCCAGTTCGGGTGCTTATATTGTTGTAGTGCAACATACCTGCTAACTGTCTCTTTCTAAAAGAAAAACAAAATGCTTGAACTTCCACTAGCCCAGTCTCCCACTTTTGCATATCCCTTCTAACATATCATCCTATACTCTGCATATCTCTACCTGAACCTAGTCCATAAACCCAAAACTCCTACCCAGTTCACAATCTGACTCCTCGGTCCCTAACCCTAAACATCCACTTCTCTCCCTAACCCTGAAGGCCCCTAACTCTTTCTATGCCTAAAACTCCAACCCTCCAACCCTACATTTCCTGATTGCTCTCTAAGCCTTAAACTGCTTTCCTTCTCCCTAAACGAAAACTCCAACCCCCTTTCCTAAACTTAAATTCCCTGATTCATTTCCTGAACTCATACTTGAACTTATGTATGAGAAGCCCTCTCTGCTCATGGCTGCTTGCCATAACTCATACTCAAGTTTGACCATAAACAGTAATCTAGCTGACCTACCAAATGCTCAAGTCCCTGGCTTTAAATAGTGGATTTCAAGTACCTGGGACTTGACAGCATACAGTAGATCCTTTATGAGCTTATAAGACATCCCTTGTTTGATCAGCTCTCTCAGGGATAACTTATAATCGTGCAGTCACTAGTAATTTGGATAAACTTGCCTAGTGGATGTACACCCTTTCCCTATCTCATATCACATTCTTTGGCATGCTCACATTTGCACTTGATAAGGGGAGATGGCCAAAGATTGGAGCACAGTTGGAAAATGACTTGCATCTGCAAGAAGAAGTATATGGAGACACTACTATTCAAAACTTTCATCTTGTCTGAACAGTGATCTCTCTTTCACATCAAACTATCCATGAAAGTTCCTTTAGACCATTAACAGGCTGTGTAGTTAAGATGGCTTTTCATCCGCAAGCTGTGATAGAGTTGTACAGTTCTTTGTCAGTAGTTTTGTTTTCAGTCAGAAATTGTCTTCCTCTAGATACCTACTTTAAGCCCTTTTTTTACTGGGTAGACTTCCTGCATATTGAGCATGAGTCCATGATGCTACTAGTTTGATTATATCTTACTTAGAATCTCCAAGTCCAATTATTTTTCATTTTGTGAGATTTTCCTTGGGGATGGCTATAATTCCGTATGTACTTAAAACTAGTCATGATTGCATCCATCCTGAAGAAACCCAGTGTAGATTCTTATTATATAGAAAAGTCCTTCCCCCGTTTCTAATCTTCCCTTTGTGGATTAGGTTGTTCCCAGAGGAATGTACGCACAGTGACAATCTACTGTACTGTCCCACGTTAAACTGCTCTTCTAATGAAGCTTTGCAGTTCTGAACATTGTTATCTTACTCTCGCTGATGTAAATACTTGAAATTGTTTGTATTTTCTTCGAGGGGCAACATCAGTAACTTGTTAGGAGCATTCTTCCAGGTGTCTCACACTGATATCTTTCCCTTCTCTGTACTGATGGACCGAGGCAGCATCTAACTGGACTGAGCTGTAAAAGGCGTTGCAGAATGTGCAATAAAAGAAAACAAAAAGATCTGTCTGGTAACTTGGATTTTTGGATGTGTTCACAGACAAAGCAAGCGAATTCAATAAAGAGGGATAAGATGCTTATTTTACAAACAGTTTGCAGACTTCAAAATGACACGACATACATGAATTACTTCCTTGAAATTACTTTATTAGCTAGACATTTATTGGCATAGTGAGGATGCAAGTGAGTACTCAAAACCTGCCTAACTTATCTGGGAGATAAATTAAGCAACCACTAAACTTTTAAAAAGGATACAACTGGATCAAGGGACAAGTTAAATCATACAGACGGTCCTGTATTGTAT
Organism: Protopterus annectens; assembly: GCF_019279795.1. Lineage (NCBI taxonomy): Eukaryota > Metazoa > Chordata > Ceratodontiformes > Protopteridae > Protopterus > Protopterus annectens. The sequence goes on from NC_056731.1 coordinate 1,340,454,542, forward strand.
TACTGCTGCAGACAAGAGCAGTCTTGTATTATACTGCAACAATGAGCATACTTTATTGCAAAAAACAGAGTGACTTTGCCTGTAGAACTCAGTTTCTTCTGTTCCATTTCCATTAGCCTATTACTGTTCAAATATGTGAATACAGATAAAGCAAGGGCTTTCTAAGTTCCTGGTTGCAGTATTCAGAAAATAATATATAGTGACTTTAGTTAACACTAATTGTATAATGGGCTAAACATGATATTTTGCCATCCATATAATAGGTCTGTCCAACTTCCTGAAGCTATGTGAATTCTCCCTTTAAATACTAAACTGTTTGGTTAATAGTCAGCTCTGTGATGCTGAAGGATAAGGTCCTGTCTGTGACATTACATGATGCAGGATCAAATAGAAACTCAACCACTGGGGGAGGCAATGTGATAGGGTGGGAGTGGGCAACCAAAGCTAGCTAAACCATCCTGGAGGAGGGTCTGGTCCCCTGCAATGTAAGCACCTGGTGGAGGCAGGGTGCATAGCATGTAGTGTATATCTTTGCCAATGTATATCTGTGTGGTACCCTTCAGGGGACTTGAGCAGGAATATGCATGCTTGAAGGGGAAAGCATAGCAGGTTAGCTGTCTGCAGGCACTCATATCATTCATTAGGGAAAGGGTTAGGACAAGTAAATGTTAAAAAAAAAACATAGTTACCTGAATGAAGGTTATGTTGCACAGTAAATTAATTGTCACAGACTCAGTGATAGTTAGATGGTTGGAACCCAAAGAGGAATGAAAAAAGGACTTAAAAATGCTGAACAACTTATGCTACTTACTAATCAAATAGTTTAGGTGCACTATTAAACTATGACTGCCATTTGCCACCCACAGAGCAAACTAATCCACAAAAACCTTTGTTTGAGAGACTAGGGACTCGACCTATTAGACCTGGTGTTCTAGTGCCAAACTTCAATATACAGCCTGAAAAGTCATATGTTCTAATCAGCAGTGCAATGTACTCTGATTGCAGATTGCAGTAGGAATATGTCTCAAACTTTGTAAATGGAAAACTGATTTTTTTTAAAATGAAGACTTCTAATTCTTATCTAAATTGGAAACTGTAAGACACTGAAAAGGAATATTGTGCTAAAGTTGTGTCTAGAGACCTCCTCGATGCAAACAAAAAAATAAAAAGCTGTATACACTTAAAGTACTTCAGTACTACCATGTATTGTATTTCATTTACGTAGGGTATGCATGAGTAACATGAGCCTTTACAGTCCCCCCCCGGAGGAAGGTGTTATGGGACTTGATTGGTAGCTGCCGATGTTGTAGGGTGTGCAGTTCTGGCATTCAGAAATGAATGCTGATGCTGCGTGGAAGACAAGTGCTGAAACAAAGCACTTCATTAGGCAGATAGCTTCATTAATTGATTTATTTATTTCTATATTTACTTTTTGCTTCTGAAGGACTGCAGACAAGTGCTGAATTGAAGCACTTCAGCATGGAAAGAAATTCATTTTTTTAGTTTTTTTCCCATCTTCTATAACAAAGCATTTTGGCTTTCTAGGTCCATGGCTATTTGTAGCTAGAGCAAAGCCACGGTATTACCACTGAAAATGTGTCTGTTGTTTATTAATTGAAGCATGTAGTGAAATCTGGGTATTTTAGCCCCTGGAACAGAGAGTCCATTCATTATAGCATGAACTACACTAATACCTACATCCCGCTGGGTGAACATTATCTGTTTCTGGATTAGATCTGCTTGATAGAATAAATCCTCCATTCAGTACACATTATAGAGCAGAAGTCAGTAGTCAGACTGTATGAGTTGGTAACATGAAAGGTCTAAGGCACACACAGTGGTTATAGTTGCAAACTCCTACACAACAAAAAATTGATTTTTTTGCTTGACATTTGGACACCATTCTCTGGTTAAAGAGAAAGGCATAAAAGAGACACTGCACATCTAAATCCATCAAGAACAAAATTGCTAGTGCAACAGGTAAAAATAACACTGCTTACTCTCCCCCTTGATTTAGCCAGTAGTCATACTGCTCACCCCAGAGACCCAAAACTCATTCAAGTAACCACATGAATGCATTCCTTACTCCATTCTTAATTCCAGTACCTGTGATCTAAATGTCAAAGAAGAGGAAACTAAAATTTTATTTTGCAGACAGGAATATGCAGGAATAATTACTATAATTACAAAAAACTTGTTTTCATGGCTTAGAGGAAATGATCCACAGGGCTACTCCCTATTTAGGTGAGATAGCAATTATATTTATAGCAGTCATTCTGTTGTGAGATATTATAAAACAGAAAACTAAAATAGGCTGTGGTGCTATAGTCAGATTTGTTATCTATGAAAATGTTTGCATCAGGTAACTCTTGAGCACTCAAGGACATAGCAAGTTGTTAGAGAGCAGCTTTGAAGACTGTCTTATGCATATTAGTGAGCATGACAGTAACCATTTGAAATGTTAGTATCCACTAGACCAAGTCCTGAAATACAGACACTGAATGGCTGAAAGAACAGATTTACATATACTAAGTCTGAAATGTCATTTCTCAGAACATTCCCTTTTTTCTGAGGTGTGGAGATCTCAGAGTTGGTATATATAGGCTTGGGGGGTGTGGGGGGATTGCCCTCCTCACATGAGAGGGTGCAATATGCCCCCCCCCAGGAAAAAGAAGTTTTAAGGAGAAGCACAGTTTTTGAGATTCACACTTCTCCTGTGTTTTCAGTCTTTCTTGGGGGGGGGGGGGGGAATGTTAGCACTCAGCATGGCGGGTATCAACATTTCAATAGGGAGCCAAGTATGACATTCTTATCTCTGATGATTCACATTTTCCATATAAGGACTGAATAAGTGATAATGACTGTGATTTCATATTGCCTTTCATCAGTACCTTATGTCATGGGCAGGCAGTTTCTCTATTAGGCTAGAAGCACAGTTAGATACAGTAATATTAGAATAAGCATAGATAGCTGGAGGGAATGCATTTTGACAATTTTAGAGAGCATTGAGAGGGGTAGACTAATGAAAATATTAAGGCAGACAGCATTCAAGTGATGAAGATAGATATAACCAGTGATACGTGATGAAATGAGACATTGTAATGCTGAGGGAATGGCAAAAAGGTATGGCTGTTTGCATTCACCACAAAGAAATGTGAAATAATGTTCCCCTGGGGAAAAAATAAAAAGGTGTGTGTGGATCATAGGAGTTGCATTTTAGCACTAATAAAAAATGAGGAAAGGACAAATAATACTTGCAGCAGATGACTTAAATGTGATCAGTAAATGCAAGGAGGTACAAAGAAATGCTTAAAGGATGTAGAGATGCATACTGAGAGGTATCACTAGTAGGAAACAAGTTATTACCAGTCAGAAACAAGCTATTGCCCTTCTCTACAGATGTCTATTAGTGAAAGACATCATTAGTTACAAATGTATATTATTGACAGACATTGCATGTCAAAAACAAGTTATTACCCCAATCCATACTTGTTTTATTACTATGAGACATATTCAAAAACAAACAATTATCCCACTGTACAGATAGCTCTTACTGCGAGACATCACTAGTCAATATCACCAATCAAATTTAATACCACTCCATACTAGTGTATGCTACTGTCAGTGAACCACAATCGAAAACAAGTCATTAACCTTCCATTCAGATAACTCTTACTGAGAGATATTCCAACTTAAAAACAAATTAATACCCCTCCATACAGGTATCTCCTCACCACAAAAATAGACAGGATGGAGATAGTCTAGAACAAGGAAACTGGAAATTAAACAATGTCAAAATGCTGATAGCAAAAGCACACTGAAGAAAAACTAAAATAGCTTAAGGCACATGCCATCAAGTAAAGAGAAAGGTATTATAATAACTAATGCACCTTAAAGGAATCAATAATATTTAAGAGGAAATATCTTTCAGAGTAAGACATGCACAACAAAAAGAGGCTGCAATGAAAACAGGTTGGGTGGAGCCAAGTGTCATATGATGAAAGAAAATAGTCTTTTTCCCAGAAACAGAAAGCATTCTACTTGAATGCAGAAAACTGCAACCAGATTACATGTGTCTGGAACTGGTGTTTTAAATGAGGGATTGTATCATTTCCATACCCCCACACCCCTTGTTACTTAATATAATCATCTCTGAAGTCACCATTTCTCATAAAAATGTAATTTTTTACAAAATCTATACAGGAAGAATGCAGAGTCCCTGTAATCACAACTACACAGGTGAAAGCTGCACTCTCTAAAGCCAAAAACACAGCATCCATGGGACTGGACAACATCCCAGGCTGCGTTTTACATGAACTTCAGAATGAACTGGCTTCCCACTTAAGCACCATGTTCAATAATAGCCTCACATCAGGCTTTGTGCCCACTGAATGGTGTACAGCAACAGTTATCCCACTCCACAAAGGGGGAGCCACCACTGATCCCGGGAACTATAGACCTATTAGCCTGACGAGCCTGGTCTGCAAGGCCTTGGAACATATTATCATGGAACTCATAAACAAAGACATTGGTAACCTCCAAACTCTGGATCCCACCCAGTTCGGGTTTGTGAAAGGCAGATCATGCCTCCTGAACCTGATTGACTTCTTTGAGGCAGTCACCAAAGCTGTAGATGAGGGTAAGGTGGTTCACACAGCCTATCTTGACCTCGCCAAGGCTTTCGAAACCATCCCCCATTCTGGAATTATAGCTAAACTCAATAAACTAGGCATAAATCCCTACGTTACAAGATGGGTTGCCAACTGGCTCACTGACAGAACCCACACTGTAAAAGTTGCAGACTCCAAATCTGGCCTCAAACCAGTGACAAGTAGAGTACCACAGGGTTCCGTCCTGGGATCGCTCCTGTTTGGTATCTACGTCTCTGAAGTACAGGCTAACACAGAAGGCCTCTGGCTAACGAAGTTCGCAGATGACTGCAAACTAGGAGACATAGTCAAGTCCCCAAATGATGTGAACATCCTACAGAAGGGCCTCTCTGAGACAGATGCCTGGTGTCAGAGCCATGGCCTCAAGCTCAATGCCAAAAAGTGCAGTGTCATCCCCTTTGGTAAAAACTCTGTACCCATGAACTACCACATAGGCAGCAATCTACTTAACACCGAGTGCGTGATAAGAGACCTTGGGACCCAGGTGGACAGTAGTCTCTCCTTTAATAGTCATATTGCCACAGTAGTCAAGAAGTCCTTCTACATGGCACACCTCATCATAAAAGGGTTCTCATCCAGGAAAAAAAGAGGTCATCATTCCTCTCTACTCGACACTCATTAGACCCTTATAGAGTTCAACGCCCCTTTTGGAATGTACCTCACAAGACATCTGCAGCAGCTGGAAAGGCCACATAAGTACCTCACAAAGAGGATTACTGGACTCAAACAAATGCCCTACACTGACCTCCTCAAAAGAACTCCAGCTTTACTTCGTAGCATATCGCCTACGCCGAGGTGATCTCTGCCTAACATATAAAGCTGTGTCAAACCCAGAGCTGTTGGACATGCTACACCTAAAGAAATCCCAATCCCTCCGAGCTACACGCTCTAGGGACCTAAACCTTGTCACCACAATAAACAGGACATGCTGGAGGGATAGATTCCTATCCCAGGGACTTCCCATACTCTGGAACAGGCTACCAATCTATGTCAAGCAAAGTTCTTCATTAGCACTCTTCAAGAAAAATCTTGATGAGTGGATGGGAAATAGGAAATACAACCCGGGGACCACTTCTGTGTCTCTGCTCGACAGTGGCACAGGAAAATAACTTTCTTGAGTGGCATAAGCCAGGGAACCTTGTTGGTTAGGCTTACGTAGGCCCTTGGGCCGATAGCCTAGTACCTACCTATGAACCTATGAACCATTTACCTGTCCTCAGCTAATATAGATAAAATGTCATTTTCCAAACACAGTGCTCAACTTTGCCTGATCTGACAATTTTTTGCAGCTTTAACGACTCCCTTTTTTCACAAAAATGGAGCAGGGATTCATTGAACAGTTTTTCTAGGGAGAAAGAGGCTATAAAATGTTTGCATTTAGACACAGACTATCTCTAAAGTTCAGTAGCTATAATCAGGGGTTGGAAGAATGGTTTTGGGTACTGTTAAAAAAGCCTAATTTAAACTATGTTGACTTTGTGAGTGTAATGTAAACATATGCTCTTTATGCAGGTTATTGATCCTAATAAAATGAGCCTACAGTCTCATTCAGCCATTAAAGCAGAATAATTATTCCATGATGAGTACTGATGTTCCGCTATTAATCTTTTGGGTTATATCTATATATAACATCCCTCTGGATTATGCTATCTGTAGCACTGTGTTGAATAGCTCACTTCTCTACCTTTTGTCTGCATTCAAGAGTGGTATAGCTATAGCCAGGGTTCACAAATCACACACACACACGCGCACACACATATCCCCTCCACCTAAAACAACACCAAAGTAGTAAACACAATTAATAGCTTACTGTAGTGCGATCTTGGAGGTGATATATTTAATTTAAGGGGGGGGGGTGCAAGGGGGCTTGCCCCCCTGCAGAAACGTAGCACAAAGTGTGTTTACTACTTTGGTGCTGTTTTAGGTGGAGGGGATGTTATTTACATGTGATTTGTAGGTTTTGAAGTTGTGATGCAAAGTTTCAGTGTTATGAAATTCGATGTTATGAGTTTTAGAGTTTTAGATGTTATGGTCTCAATGTTCTGAGCGTCGATGTTATGACCATTCAATGTTTTGAAGGGGATCCATATATATATATATATATATATATATATATATATATATATATATATGTGTGTGTGTGTGTGTGAGTGTGTGTGTGTGTGTGTGTGTGTGTGTGTGTGTGTGTGTGTGTGTGTGTGTGTGTGTGTGTGTGTGTGTGTGTGTGTGTTAAAAATGTTGCACATCAGCAGGTTTTGATGCCCTCTGACAGAATATTTTAAAGTTTCGCATCCACAAAGAGCTCCTGTTGGTCTTTACAGAAGACCAGATGTTTCTGAACAGATGTGCAGTTTTTATTAAGTCAATGTACAAATAAGCAAGGGCATCCAAATGTGCTGCAGAGTAATTTAATTTTATTTATTTATTGTTAACCAGGTAAGTGAGATAGTCTTCATACTCCTTTTCACCCATGAAGGCAACAACGATAGGGAATATAATATAGGTGGACAGTTTAGAATAGGTAATTAACCAGCATATTTTTGTGGATCTGGGAGAGAAGCAGATCACATGGAGAAAACCCACAGAGACAAGGGAAGAACATACAAACTGCACCCAGACAGTGTCCATACAAACTGCACCCAGACATTGGCTGGAAGTCAGGACTGAACTCAGGTAAAATAATGTATATATCTTACTACTGAGCCATGGTACTTTGTAAAGTATCTTAAGAATTCTTTGTCCATAGCTATCTAGAAATTTCAAAATTTGCATACATTTGAGATAAACTGTTTACTCATATAGACTGCTTCTAAATGGTGCCATGACCTAATATTTTGATCCCAGCTTTTAATATTTTTACATCATGTCTTAATCACACTGATCCTCAGTAAGATGCTATCAAGTAGCAAAATACATTAATTTATTGATATCCCTTTACAATACCAAAATTCTCCACTTTAGTATTTTTATATGTATCAACATTTTGTTTGCAATGTTGCAACCTTTCTTAGACATTCTTGTGCAAACAGAAATAAAAGCCTTGTAAGCTAATAGGATATTCTACTATGGATAATTTCCTGAAAATACTTTAATTTTATTCATTTCCAGTATGGATGTCATCCATGAGAGAACTTAATGAAATAACCATATTCCTTTATTTGCATGCTAGTGCTGATTCCTGAAAAATAAGAGGAATTGTTGGCTTCTATGAGAGAAAGATGTGGAGATGTCAAATAATCTGATGCTAGAATTAGTAAAATGTATCTTTTTATAAAGTAGATAATTCCGACTCTTGATTATCCTCTCTAAAGGCAAAGCCAAAAGCATTATAGCTGGATGTTAGTCACTTTAAAAAGAAGTGAAAACCATGTAGACAGCTTTGATTAAACCTACAGTTCAACAAGGAACATAAAAAACAAACAAATAAAAGCCAACAAATGAACAAAGTGCAAGATATACAGGCTGGAAGTAGACATCAAGTGACTATATGTACACAAGCATGTGACAGATGCAAAATGGCTTTGTTAGACAAATATGTATTAATGTGTGTATGCTTAATGCTAATTAATAATCAGAAGAATTAACACGTTTTTCATTCTGTTTTACATGCACTGTGTTATATATAAATTGAGTTTCATATGAGACTGAAAAAGATGCTTTTTGAAAACTGCAGTATGCTTTCTGAAACTTGCAAGATGCCCTCTGACCTAGTAATTGCTAGCACAGCAATATTCATGTTTATGCCTTTTGGAAATGTACTTGAGAAGCAGGTGCTTATCTGCTAGGTCAGGAACGAATGAATGAACAATACTATATTCTGTAAATGTAATGATTTTAAACAATCAGCTTTGTTCGAAGCATGAGAACATGTGCAGCTGTAGAAGCTTAGAGATAAGTAGACAAAGGATTATTAGAGAAATGAACTGTTAGCATTGTGCTTGAGTTAGCCATAGTACCTTGAATGGTAACATAACATGTATCTAACTGGTGGTAATCAAGGCCACGTTGTTTTCCTCAGGAAGTTTCTCACAAAAATTGATAAATCTGCAGAAATTCATGGGAATGATGGTCAACAAATGATGATGAAAAGACTGGTAATCTGTTACGTCAGCTTGGTAGGCCATGTCTAGTTAGAGAATGTATAAAAATGAAAGCATTTCCTGTTTCTAGTTAGACAAACTCCGTAATAACATGTTTTTGTCTCCTTGCTGCAAGATTAAAGTGCCTTAACCTGAACCTACCGTGTTTTGATCATTTTTAAAGTATATTTTTCCTTTGACAGTTTGGTCCTTCGGACCGGAAAATACCTCTTGCTCTAGGCCTAGGTCAGAATTGGGCCCGGTGGCATGCATCCGTACGGAGAAGAGGCCAAATCAGCTCTTCTGTTTTGAAAGACCTCCGACTGAATTGTCGTTCGAAAGAGGCCAGCCACTGTTTCTGATCTGGGATTGGAGGACGAGTCAACGATCCGGTGGATCAACTCACGGAGGGTCAGGTAAGGAGGAATTTACCTTATTTCTGTTTTAAGATCAGGGACTAGTTACAGAACTGTTTTTGTCAGGAAGATTTGCATGTGCAGATCAGGGACGAAAAAGGTTACTGTCTTGTCATAGATCAGGGAAACAGAATAGGTAGGCAGTTATTCTAGATAAACTGTGAAAAGGTGTAGAACCGTGGTACCATGTGATAAGAAGGGTTACATAACAATTTACAGCTTAGCTAAGGCAACATGGGAATTAGTGCACAAAAAGTTCCCGAGACCTGCCCCTAACTGAAGACGCAAAATATATGCAATTACAGCGTGCCGACAATGTTAAGTACTATACAAAATGGGTTGATAAGTATAAATTCGATGGTAATTTAGATAAACTTGCACTTATTAAACTTGTCAGGCAACTTAAAACAGATGCAAAAGGTCAATTAAAAAAGCAACGACAATTAGGAGTTCCCCAGGCACATAGGTGGCTTGAGGAAGCAAATCGCAGGGAACAAAAGATTAAAAATTCAAAAACAATGTTCTTAGACAAAGAAGATAATAACTTGGTAATAGCGACGGCCCCTCCTTCGCCCCCTCCGCTTCCCTTACCAGAATATGAAGTGGGTGGACAAGCTGATCCACCTCTGCTATACCCAACTGTTTCTACAGCATCAAATCCGTTTGTCAGGGATCCTATCGAGACAAGATCTCGAACACGTGACTTGAGAAGGGAGATTGAACTATATGAAATAAATAGAAAATCACGAGCTATGAGTGAGGAAGAGATATGTCCACTCATAGAAGTACCAAATCCTCAGGCAAGACAGGCAGGACAGGATCCGACTCTTTTAGTTTATAGACCGTGGATGCCGGAAGATGTCCGGAAAGCCACGGAGGGAATTCCCCATCTGAAAGTGAACTTTAGAAAATATTTAGAAGACTTACAGGGTATGAGATTAAGTTACCATTTGAATGGAGAAGAAGTAGAAGAAGTAGTTAGACAAATTGTAGGTCCAGATTGGCACATGATCAGTGGCGACTGGAATCCCCGTGACACAGAGCTTAGACCACTCCCACATACTAATGCAGAATTAGATGGCAGAGTAAAGGGTCTGACAGACCGAATCTCTGAAAAATGGAAGCCTAGGGCTGATTGGACTTGCATTAATCAGTGCATTCAACAAGAAGGTGAAACGGTTGATAGATATTATGCTAGATTATTAGAGTGTTTTAATAACCACTGCAGAATGCAGATACCAGAAAATCAGACACATGATTCCCCATATGAGCAGCAGCTGAAGAATGCAAGGTAGTATAACTCCCATTGGCAGATTTATTACAAAGCACATGGTAGATCATCGTATGAGTAGATTACAGCCATTACTTGAATATGCAAGACATGCAGAAAGACATTTTAATAGTAAAAAGAAAATGAAAACTCAAGTATTTTCAGCAGAAGATGGGTCAGAAATTTTTGTAGTACAAACTGGAAGAAAGGGTAAGAAAAATATCCAGGGAAATAAACAATCTGATAAGCGATCAGAGGATTTTGAAGAAAGAAAGAAAAGGGGTGAATGTTTTAAATGTGGAAAAAAAGGACATTTAGCAAGGGATTGCAGGCTAAATAAGAAGGTGACTACAGAAAATAAGGAGGATGAGGAATGACTATATGATAGTCAGGAATCACTGAATGAGAATGAATGGGAAAAGACAAGTGCAAATGTGATAGCAAGGGTAGAGGATGTGACAGAGGGGGTAGAGGATGTACATGAATTTGTAGATGTTGATGAAAATGAAATTTTAGATTTAGCATTATTGAGCCTAGAGCTCTACCTATCAGACACAAAACCGGATGTGACGCTTCTAGTAGAGGGGAGGGAAGTCAAATATTTGTGTGACTCAGGGGCTTCATGGACCCTGATACATCCTTCCAAATTACCGGAAGATTCAGAATCACCAGATTATATACTAGTAAAAGTAGCTAATGGACAGCTGTATCGGGAGCCACTCTCCCATGACATAGCAATAACAGACCCCATTTCAGGAATGACCCAGAAAAGTAAAATTGTGGTTTCTGCAAAATGTCCAGTAAATCTCTTGGGCAGAGATTTAATGCAGATATTTGGCATAGCTGTAATTCCAACCATGCAGGGTATGGAAGCACAGTGAAAAATGGATACTTTTGTAGTGCGACTGGAGGGTGAGACATATTATTGGTACAGCCAGGACTTGGTTACGACTGGTCCAGGGGCAGTAACCGAAGAACTGATGAATGTAGCCATCAGTAAATCCCCCTCCCTCGACATTGACAAACAACATTTGTTGCATTGTACTCTATATTACTGTAATAGACCAGGACCTGATAAAGAATACGAACAGGAATTGTTTCAAAACCATGCAAACAGGCTAGTGTTACGAAACTTGTACTGGGACACAGAAGGAAACAGTGTAATAAGCTGTTCATTGCCCCAGGAATTTTTTGCACTTTACAAATGTAATCGATTGCCACATGTTAGCTTAACCAAAAATAGAAGTTTGAAATGGGCAGACTTAGGAGAAAAAGTCACAAGGTGGGAAAAACTGACAGAATTAGAACTCTCCGAACAAGGAGTGCAGAAGCAGAAATTGAATTGGATAACACAGACACACCCAGCTGTGCACTCACAGGCTAGTGAGAACAGCTGAGTATTACTCTTATTGGAAGAAGAGGAAAAAGCCTTGCGAAACATACCAGAGACTCTCTGGTCAACAGGGAAATCAGATGTAGGGCTTATTCTAACAGCAGGACCAGTTACTATTATGCTAAAATCAGCATTTAGACCTCAGAAAAGACAGTATCCCTTGAGAAAGGATGCAGAGATAGGGATCAAACCTATAATAGCAGCCTTACTCAAGGAAGGAGTCTTAATAGAATCTCCCGATTCACCATGTAATACACCCTTATTTCCTGTTAGGAAAGCTAATGGGGAGTGGCGTATGGTCCAAGATTTACAAGCTGTAAATAATGCAGTTATACCTAGGGCACCAACTGTGCCAGATCCGCACACTCTATTGAATGATTTAAAGCCTCAGCAAAAGTATTTTTCTGTGGTAGATATTAGTAATGCATTTTTCTCAATACCGATACACCCTGACAGCCAACATTGGTTTGCATTTACATTTCAGGGGAAACAGTATACATATACGAGATTACCACAGAGATATTGTGAAAGTCCAACAATATTTGCACAAGAAATGGAAAGCAACCTGGCGGGATTTATCCCACCGAAAGGTAGTCAGATTTTACTTTATGTAGACAACATTCTGTTGGCAGCCCCCAACCAGCAAGAATGTAGAGAGGATACCATAGCATTATTACAGTTTTTAGCTACTCAAGGACACAAAGTAAACAAAAACAAACTACAACTTTGGAGAAAACAAGTTAAATACCTGGGATATGTAATATCCAAAGAAGGCAGAATATTAGATGAAGACAGAAAAACAGCAATATTACAAGCACCTAGACCAACTACCAAGAAGGAAATTATATCCTTCCTGGGAACTACTAACTTTTGTCGGAGTTGGATACCAAATTATGCTTTGGAATCTGCTCCACTGACTAATTTGATATTCAAAAAGCCGATGGCAGCACAGGATTTATTACAGTGGACACCGGAAGTAGAAGCAGCTTTCTGCAAGTTAAAACAACTGATAGCATCATCCTTAGTTTTAGGATTACCAAACTATCATAAGCGATTTTTCCAAACTGTAGACTGTAAGCAAGGTTATATGACATCAGTGTTGACACAGCAACATGGGGACAAACAACGCCCCATAGCTTACTATTCATCACAGTTAGACCCAGTGGTGCGATCCTTGCCCAACTGTGTACAAGCAGTAGTTGCAGCTGCAATGGCAGTGCAGGCTTCGGCCTCAGTAGTGTTGTTCCACCCTCTCACATTGAGAGTGCCTCATACTGTCACAATTATTTTACTGCAAGAAAAAGTAGCATATCTTTCTCCTGCTAGACATCTTTCCTGTATGACTATACTGTTGAGCCAACCTCATATGACAATTGAATGATGCACAACTTTGAATCCATCAATCTTGCTCCCAACCCCTGCAGATGGCAAACCACACTGATGCCTGCAGGAGATTGAGCAAAAGACATTACCTAGACAAGACCTTACAGATGTTCCCTTGGATGATGCCGAGGTGACATACTATGTGGATGGCTCATGCAGGAGGGGTCCTACAGGAAAGACTCTAGTGGGGTATGCAGTCATTTCTGATACAGAGACTTTAGAAGCAAAATCTTTACACACAACTTATCTGCACAAGAGGCAGAATTGATTGCCTTGACAAGGGCATGTACCTTAGCAGAAGGTAAGAAAGTGAATATTTTTACTAACAGTCAGTATGCTTTTTCTACTGTACATGTTTTTGCGCAGCAGTGGAAAAATAGAGGAATGATAACATCTACTGGTAAGCCAATTAATCATGCACAATTTATTTTAGATTTATTAGACTCCATTCAGTTACCTCAAAAAGTAACCATTTGCAAATGTGTAGCTCATACCAAGCAACAGGATAGAATTTCAAAAGGTAATGTGCAGGCTGATACAGTCGCAAAACAGGCAGCTTCAGCCTCGGAAGCTTTTCTTTTGAGTGAGGAATTACAACCCTCTGAGATTTTAGATTTAGAAATGCTGAAAACAATGCAGACACTTACTACTAATGTAGAAAAACAAAAGTGGATAAAACGAGGAGCAATTCTTGAAAAGGGACTGTACATCTCCAAGGAAAAGAAACCAATTCTGCCATCTAACTTATTTAGATATGCAGCTTTGTTGAGCCATGGGCAGAGCCATGTCTCAACAGGGGGATGGTACAGTTAGTGAATCGAGTGTTTACAACATATGGATTTACAAACTATACAAAAAATTTTTGTGCAGCATGCCATGTTTGTAACAAGCATCATGCACAAGGGGCATTGAAGCCTAAGCAAGGGAGTTTCCTTACACCACCGTATCCATTCCATACTATTTGTATGGATTTCATAGAACTGAATAAATGTGAGAATAAAAAGTATTGCCTTATCATTATAGATATGTTTTCCAAATGGGTGGAAGCTTTTCCAACTAAAAATCCAGATGCAGCTACTGTTGCAAAGGTCCCTGTTAAAGAAATTATACCCAAATTTGGCATACCGGAAAAGATTTATAGTGATAATGGTACACATTTCGTGAACCAAACAGTGCAACAACTTAGTCGCTATTTCGGAATATCATTGAAAAATCACTGCGCATACCACCCCCAATTTGCGTGATTGGTAGAGAGGCATAATGGGGTGTTGAAGAATAAGCTTAGGAAATTGATGAGTGAGACACAAAAGAACTGGGTGCACTGTTTGCCTCTAGCACTGTTGAGCATGAGAACTGTTCCAAATGCAAAGGGATTGACTTCTTTTGAAACTTTGTTTGGAAGGGCATATTATTCACCTCAGTTGAAACCTCTCATGTCTGCAGAGCAAGAGGCTAACAGTTCACTTGCAGGGTATATGAGACGATTTTTGAATAACAAATGTTGCAGTTAAATTCTGTTTCAGATAAAGAGCAACCAAAATCGGAAGCACCAGTAGCCCCAGGCACCTGGATCTGGGTGAAAATTGTGAAGAAAAAGAACTGGAGTTCTCCGAAGTGGGAAGGACCATACCAGGTACTACTGTCGACACCCACTGCAGTCAAAATCGCGGAGCGGGCTTCCTGGATTCATTTGATGCACTGTAAACTGGTTAAGAACTTTGAATTGGACAAAAACTTTGTTACTGTTGTACAACGAGAACATAATGGCCAGGTACAAAGCGAATAGAGACATTGAGCAACCTCATAAAACTTGCATGATCATTTTGATAGCTATGCTAATCACATTGTTCTTTTTGTTGTGGCCACTCCTTTTTCCTACCACAAAAGTTGAACTGATTAAACGTAATGAGCCAAACACAGACTGGCATCCGAACTTTAACACTTATCAGGCAATTACATGTGTGTATGCTGAGACTTTTAATGTTTCGAATTGCTGGGTCTGCACAGCCATACCAACAGCATACGGGAGTTTATTGATGGCTACTATCCCCCTGGGGGTCAATGAGACCTGGGAAAATCTGTTTTTTGACACAGTTGCTATTAAAGCATATGATAAGGTAGCAATGTATTTGCCTGTAACACAAAAAGCAATTGTATGTTTTTACTAAAATGATACCATCCAAGTGGGATGGAGCAAGTGTAATGTCACTGTACAGTATAAATGTTATACAAAAGCAAATAATTTAGGTGGATCTTGTAGTACAGATTATGACTCATTTCTTAAATCTATGCATAAGACTCTTGATCAGGTACAATATAATCCTGTACTTTTTAAACAGTTATCCGTAATAGATAGGAAAATGTTTCATGCAGGGCAGCCATTTCATAACAAAGTAACAATTAAAGTAGATGACTGTTATTTTGTGTGTGGTTAAAAGGCATATAAATGGTTACCTGAGAATTGGTCTGGCAGTTGTTTTTTGGGATACCTGGTCCTGGCCATACGACACACTGCAGTTTTGCCTCAGGGAAATATTCGAAATACCCGAGATGTAACCAAAAAGACTGTTAAGAAACCTGAGAATCCAGTGGGACAGATCAAAGCAGGCTGGAAAAACCATCGTGATGTGGGAACCAAACTTGCGCACATGGACTTGAGTGATGCTGTCATATCGTGGGCAGGCATATTACCTGCATATGGTGCAGTTAAATCGATTTGGGAGCTGCGAAAACTGTCTAAACTTCTCGAAGTAATGAGTAATGCGACTTTTTCTGCTCTTGAACTGATAACTGATGAACTGAATGCCATGAGAACTGTAGTACTCCAAAACCGAATGGCTCTTGACTTCACCCTAGCGGCGAGGGGTGGGACGTGCACTTTAATCAAAGAAGAATGCTGTGTGTTTATTCCTGATCATCAGCATGAGATTAATGATCATCTTGAGATAATTCAGCAAGTGTCGGCCATGACCAAACCAGGCCCAAACCCTCTGACAGACTTTTTCCAGAATGTATTTGGGGGTGTGGGGTTCCATCTTAATGAGCATACTTATTGCCATTGGGGTAGGATTACTCCTAATAGGAGTTTGTGTTTGTTGTGGAATCCCCTGCATGAAGAAATTAATAAAAGAATTCATAGACATATCAGTATCTGAGACTATGTATCAAAGTACTGAATTTGAAGAGCTGCTAGAATGTGAAACACTTTCATAAAAGTTTAAACTGAATGACTTTCTTAACTGCAAATCCTGATTGGAAGAGGTTAGGAAAAGAAGCAAACTGTTTATTCTTTTTTGAAAATAGAATTAAAAAGTAATAACAGGAGGGAAATGTTAGAAAATATGTATTAATGTGTGTATGCTTAATGCTAATTAATAATCAGAAGAATTAACATGTTTTTCATTCTATTTTACATGCACTGTGTTACATATAAATTGAGTTTCATATGAGACTGAAAAAGATGCTTTTTGAAAACTGCAGTATGCTTTCTGAAACTTGCAAGATGCCCTCTGACCTAATAATTGCTAGCACAGCAATATTCATGTTTATGCCTTTTGGAAATGTACTTGTGAAGCAGGTGCTTATCTGCTAGGTCAGGAACGAATGAATGAACAATACTATATTCTGTAAATGTAATGATTTTAAACAATCAGCTCTGTTCGAAGCATGAGAACATGTGCAGCTGTAGAAGCTTAGAGATAAAGTAGACAAAGGATTATTAGAGAAATGAACTGTTAGCATTGTGCTTGAATTAGCCATAGTACCTTGAATGGTAACATAACATGTTTCTAACTGGTGGTAATCAAGGCCACATTGTTTTCCTCAGGAAGTTTCTCACAAAAATTGATAAATCAGCAGAAATTCATGGGAATGATGGTCAACAAATGATGATGAAAAGACTGGTAATCTGTTATGTCAGCTTGGTAGGCCATATCTAGTTAGAGAATGTATAAAAATGAAAGTATTTC
The DNA here is from genome assembly GCF_019279795.1 of Protopterus annectens. NCBI lineage: Eukaryota > Metazoa > Chordata > Ceratodontiformes > Protopteridae > Protopterus > Protopterus annectens. Next base: position 1,340,471,721 of record NC_056731.1, read on the forward strand.
CTGTTTCTAGTTAGACAAACTCTGTAATAGCATGTTTTTGTCTCCTTGCTGCAAGATTAAAATGCCTTAACCTGAACCTACCATGTTTTGATCATTTTTAAAGTATATTTTTCCTTTGACAGGCTTACATGTAGTATTAACTTAACAACAGTTGTCAGAGTACCAGATAACAACAGTTGTTAGAGTACCAGCAACAGGTCTTTGCAGAAGGCAAGCATCTATTAGAATGTAACATTTCTAAAAGGAATGTATGGCTGTTCAGCCCAAATAAGTTGTCAATGCTTGATAATGATGTATGTTCAATAAGTTATAAACAGTTTAGGTCATGGTTGTATTTGATATCCAAACACTTCTTACAAGGCTACATCACTTCCTGTCTTCCAGTTATCAGTCATTAGCCTCACCCTACCCACTCTTCCCACTCCCATTCACCTCACCTGTCACACATCATAATTTTAAACTCTTAGCCTTCCTTTCTCCACTCACCTTAACCATTTCCCACTGTCATCAGACCATACTACAGATTTAATCTTGCATCTCATCCCTAACGTCTTACCAACTATAAATGTACCCTTTATCCTTCAAGCTCACATAAAAAAAACTATATTCACACCTACCCACTTTCCTCGCCAATTCATAATCTGACATTTCTCTTCACCCCTACTGCACAACTTTCTATTGCCTAATAAATCCTTGCTATTCTGTACAATTCTGTCAACACTCCAGACTACATCTCTTCTATTCAGCTACAAGACTTCACAAAGGTTTATAGTTATCCTCCCTCCATATCACTATACTCTTCTACTCCATGTAGACAATCACCCCATACCATAGGACCTGTCCAAACATCGGAGAACCCCCACTGACAACATGTTAAACACCAATGCTTTAAACTTTTCTATCTCAATGTCCAGATGATATGCAACTAAATCCTCTCCCTGCACTCTTAGATTGAAACCCACTTACCAGATATACTAGCAATAACCATGACATGGCTTAATCCCACTATAACCGCCAAAGAAATAATACAACCTAGCTACAGCATATTACACCTTGACTGCTCAAAGAAAATGGTGGAGGTACAGCTAAACTCTACCAAAATGACCTTGAACTTTCTTTGTATCCAAACTCAGGCTCATCTTTTTCCCAAGCCAGCATTTTGTTACCCCCCCCCTTAAAATTAACAAAGCCAATTCCATCTGTATATCACTCCTCTGAATTCCTTCCACTAGTGGTCCCATCTGTGACATTCTGGAATATATTCCCTCTTGGGGATCCTTCAATATACAATTCAAAGCCATCATTTTAAGCAATGTGAACATCAACTGTTCCATCACATCAGTCTATAACCAAAACCCATGTATAAATCTCTATAAGTTCACTTAAATAATTAACTTTGCCACCAGATACAACAAATCCATAAGCTCTTCATCCACATTAGATTGGATCCCTAACTTCTAATCCAAATAATGTTACTCACACAGATGTCCTACATGATTACCTCAGTGAATGAAATCCAAAATCCTCTGCTCCCTGCCCACACACAGCAAACCTGCAATCTATGAATCTAACAGGAATCTTTCTTAATTTAAGAAAAGACTCATTCCTGTCATATCTTCAAGCTTACAAATGGAACATTCTAAAGGTACTCCCTCTCACTGAAGCTGTTCACTACTTGAATAGCACTTTCGTAAAAGTTCAGAATTCCCACGTCCCATGTAAGCACAAATAAGTCAAAGCCTCCCCAGCCCCTTTTCTCGCTGTTTCCACCAACTAGTGTGCTAAAGGGGCAAAGCATGGGCCACATGTTAAATTTGTTCCCATACAATCACCATCACCACTGTTTCTTCCACAACAAAAATAAAGCCCTGGTATACTCTGACAGAAAGCTCTACTTCATCTCACAACAAAATAACAACTCCAAATCCCATAATCTATTCTGGTTGCCATTCCTTAATTCTTTAACCCAGGCAAACCATCTCAACTCAGTCCCTTTCCATTAGAATCTGACTTCAGTATAGCGTGTAACTTCAGCTCTCATTTCATTAATATCGCCACCTTCCTCAACAGCCATTCCAAGTACAGAATCCCTCCTATTCCTTCATCTCATAATATCTATATCCATCCAACATCTATCCAGCAAAACCATCAAACAATAAATCAGGAAAATAAAAGTCACTACCACTGCTTCAGAAAACTTACTCACAAAATATTTAAAACTAGCAGTCATTACCCTGGTTAACCCCATTTCCATCCTGATCAAGAGGTCTGTTCAAGAATCATATTTTCCATCAGCCTGGAAACAATTTTGCCACTTCACAAAGACAGCCCCTCAACTGACATTACTACCTTCACACCTATGGGTTACTATCTCCCCTGCCACTCTCAGCTGCTAACCTTTCTCTTCAACCAAAATATCATGACAACATCCCAAAAGATCTGGAGAATAGAACAACATCCTGATATATGTGTCCAGTTGGGCTTGCTGCTAAATAAATGGGTAATATTATCCCAACAGGTTTTCTGGTCCTCTCACAGTGCTGCCACTGCTCTTTTTTCTTTCCTGACCTTAGTAAATGAACAGAGAAGCAACAACCTCCTTGTCTCACTAATATTCCTTGACCTCTCAAAAGCTTTTCACACTTTCTTCCACTCTTTGCTCTATTACAACTTTCTAAAATAATCCTTTTAAACAAAGTCACTCTCTCATTCAAATCCTACCTTCATCATAGAATTCAAAAGTATAGAAAGGCAACAGGCTTCATCTACCTCCCTCCCATTCCTGTTGATGGCCCACAAGGATATACACTTTACCCACTCCTTAACATATTCATCAGTGACTTACTTAGTGTGCTAACCAGTGCCATCCTTATCCAATATGTAGATGGCTCTGTGATTATATGGTCTGCCCCTTCCCTCTCTGAACTTCTGCTCCTAAGCCCCCCCCCCAAAATAATAAAATGTATGCCTTTTCTCCCAACTCTGTTTGAACTTCACACTGACAACTTCCCTTCATTCATCTAATGGTACAGCAGTTGAACTAGTTCACCACACTAAATTAGTTGGAGTTGCCATTGACGATCACCTAAAATTTGACCTACACACTACTCAAGTAACCCTAAAAGTAATCAAAAGTTAGGAATGCTCTATAGATCTAAAATATTCATCTGACCAAGCTCAAACAGCTACTGTTGCAGCCTATCTTCTACCTTCCCTGATATGTGTCTCCCCAATTATCACCAATCTTAAAATCAATCCAGCTCACAAAACTTGAGCAATCATACAATAACATTGTAAAGTTTGCCACTAATCTTCCTATTAAAACACATTACAGCATAGTCCTCATCAGCTACAGTGGATTAACTTCCTAGTTTCCTTCAACTTAGTCAATTTAAAACTGCACACAGAATCCTCCGACATCCACAAACATGTCCATCCCTCAGCACTGTTCTTCTCTGGTATAACCCCACTAATGCATGTTGATCATTTGTCAAATTCTTAGAAAAAGTAACTCACTCACATAAATCTTATCGTGATTCACTATATCTGCTACAGAGCAAAGATCTGTAATTGTCTCGCTGTCTCTCTCTCTCTCTATATATATATATATATATATATATATATATATATATATCCATCTGTCTCTCTCCCTCTCTCTCTCTATGCCAAAAAGAATATTCAGAACATTTCAAACACAACATGAAACTCTTCATTTACAACTCCTGGTAACACTGCTGCTCAAAACTACCTGATGGATACCCATGATACACCCATACACCAAAAATCTTCTCCACCCCACTAGTTTCTCTTCTATTTCCTCACCCATTTCATCCATGTAGCTATTAATTTTTATATATATATATATATATATATATATATATATATATATATATATATATATATATATATATAATATATATTTTTGTTTGTTTGTTTATTTACTTGCTAGGATGATCTTTTCATGAATAGACTGGCCCTGCACATGTACTACATTGGTAATGTTGTTACAAGTATCATTGTACCTAAATTTGACTCAGATTTTTTGGTGGTGTCATGGTTTTCAAATTTTATTTAGAATACACAGATTGCTTCCAATCATAGGCTAAATAATGTCTGAGATTAATAAATGCTGACACATTGTGCTAAACTTGTTCCAGGGTAAGCAGAGATGGGCAAGCTGTCTGCAATTCAACAAACAGCAGTGTATGTCGTTCCCGGCAGCAAAACAAAGGTTAACAGCTAGAAAGAACTGAAATACATGATAATTAAGCAAATAATCATGGAAAAGCCATTCAGAACCATATAAAATAAGCACTTACATATTGGATTGCTTTAGCTCTGAATTCCAATATATGAGGAAACTTTAAAAATGTTAAGGGTTGCTGCAGTCATTATACATCTCTATCTGCAACAGGGTCTAATATACAGTGCTGCTGCTAGTGCCAGACTTCAGTCTAGTAGGTGCAGAATGTTCAGACCATGTTTGACCTGCTGTGATCTACATAAAATAGAAATAACAGATCACTAAAAGGTTTACAGGGATACTGCAGAACAAACAGTAAACATTTGCCATCTTCACTTGAGGTCCCATGGGAACCATGGATAACCCATCCCAGCAGAAACTAAGGTATGTGTAACACTATACTAGCTACAAGGACTTCTCAGAGGCTCACAGGGGACACAGTGCAGATGTTGCAGGCCTCTACCTCAAGAAAACTCCCACCAGTTTCTTAATGCAGTGGAGCAACATAAGGGGGAGTATATCTGGTTTCCATGTACCTCAGATGAGAGAACTACCACCATGCAAAAATTCTATGCCATAGCACATTTTTCTTAGGTTCAGGGGCCATAGACTGCACCCAGATTACAATAAAGCCCCACCTGGTGAACTGGGAATGTATGTGTGTGTGTGTGTGGGGGTAACCCTTGCAGTTTCTAAGAATCCTGGCACACCTGTGACTTGTGCCAAAGGTTTTCAAGGGGGAACTTCCACATTGACATCTAGTGGGAGCATTCAGCATATGCACTGGAACCTTGGCCAATGACTCCCTTGAGAAACTCAGTTCACCCTATTGAACAAGGTTACAACAATGCACACATACAGTCTAGAAATATCACATAGCATGTATTTTGCTTGTTCAAGTCACATTTCCAATGTTTAGATACATCTGAAGGATCATAGGATCATAGGCAGTTACTAGGCTATTGGCCCTGAGGCCCTTATAAGCCTAGCCAAATGTTTAGCCCATGTATAGACAAATCAGCACCCAATGCCCCTGTCCAGCAGGGACACAGGTGGAATCCCAGGGATGTATTTTCTATTTCCCATCCAGTTATCCAGGTTGCTATTAAAAAGGGGTAAAGAGGTACTCTGCTTGACATGGAAAGGGAGTCTATTCCACAGATGGGGGAGTCTCAGGGACACAAATCTGTCCCACCAGCAAGTCCTATTGATGTCACAGACCAGGTTGAGGTCATGTGTGTGGGTTATTTGAGTGGAGCTTGATTTGCGGATATGCAGCAGTCCCATCAAGGTGGGTCTGAGATTGCCTTGTATGCAAGACAGAGGTTATCTCTGAGGAGTCTGTATGAAACTGAGTGGCTTTTAGCCTATCTATTTATGGTATATTTTTGAGGCCCTGGTGAGGAACTTCTGTGATCTCTCCAGGTGCTGCATGTGCTTTGCGATGTACAAGTTCCAGTAATAACGGCCACACAGGTAAAAAACGCACTCTCCAAAGCTAAGAATACAGCATCCATGGGACCAGATGACATCCCGGGCTATGTACTACATGAACTACAATATGAACTGGCACCTCACCTAAGTGTCATGTTTAATCATAGCCTCACCTCAGATTTCGTGCCCACTGAGTGGCGCACAGCTACAGTTATCCCACTCCACAAGGGGGGATCCACCTTGGATCCCAGAAACTACCTTACCATCAGTCTGACAAGCCTTATATGCAAGGCCATGGAGCGTATTATCATGGAACTTATAAACAAAGACATTGGCAACCTTCAAACACTGGACCCCACCCAGTTTGGGTTCGTGAAGGGCCGATCTTGTCTCCTGAACTTGATTGACTTCTTCGAATCAGTCTCCAGAGCCATGGACAAGGGTGAGGTGGTCCACACAGCCTATCTAGACCTTGCCAAGGCCTTTGACACCATCCCCCAGTCTGGAATCATAGATAAACTTACTAAGCTGGGCATTAACCCCTACATCACCCAATGGGTTGCTAACTGGCTTACTGATAGAACCCACACTGTAAAAGTAGCCGACTCCAAATCCAGCTCCAGACAAGTGACAAGTGGTGTACCTTAGGGTTCAGTCCTGGGACCACTCTTGTTTGGCATCTACTTGTCTGAAGTACAGGCCAACACTAAGGGACTCTGGATAACAAAGTTTGCAGATGACTGCAAACTGGGAGCCATTATTGAATCCCCAAATGATGTGGATACTCTACAAAAGGGACTTACAGAAACAGATGCTTGGTGCCAGAGCCATGGGCTCAAGCTCAATGCCAAGAAATGTATAGTTTTCCCCTTTGGGAAAAAACATGTATCCGTGAATTACCATATAGGTGGCAGTACACTAAACACCGAAAGTTTGATAAGAGACTTAGGGACACAGGTGGACAGTGGTCTCACCTTCGATAACCACATTGCCACAACAGTCAGGAAATCCTTCTGTGTGGCACACCTCATCACTAAGGGCTTTTCATCCAGAAAAAAGGAGGTCATTGTCCCACTGTACTCATCCCTCATTAGACCCATTATAGAATACAATGCCCCGTTTGGTATGTACCTCTCAAGACATCTGCAACAACTGGAAAGGCCACAGAAATACCTCACTAAAAGAATCACAGACCTAAAGCAGATGCCCTATACTGACTGCCTTAAAAAACTCCAGCTATACTCTGTCGCATATCGTCTACTCAGAGGCGATCTTTGCTTAACATACAAGGCCATGTCAAACCCAGAGCTGTTGGACATGCTACACTTAAAGAAATCCCAATCCCTCAGAGCCACACGCTCCAGGGATCTAAACCTTGTCATCACAATAAATAAAACATGCTGGAGGGATAGGTTCCTGACCCAGAGACTCCCCAGACTCTGGAATAGATTGCCCATACATGTCAAGCAGAGTGCCTCTTTGGTCCTCTTCAAAAGGAACCTTGACAATTGGATGGGAGAAAGGAAATTCATCCTGGAGATCACGTCAGTCGCCCTGCTAGACAGGGGTCCAGGGAAGTAAATAGTGTGGGAAGAAATAGCCAGGGAATTGTTATGGCTAGGCTTGTATAGGCTCTAGGGCTGATAGCCTAGTACCAACCTATAAACCTATGAACCTATGCTGAATGGGGTGGTGTACTCAATAATGGGCCTTATAAGGGAAGAATACAGGGATGTCATGACCTCCTTGTCCCTGGATGAGATACCCTAACTTATGAGGTGGGCCATGTGTTCTGTGCAATGGAAGCAAAGTGGTGGTCAAAAGTCAGGTTGCTATCAATCTGGGTGCCTAAATCCCTCACTACTAACTGCATGCTTAGGACATTATCAATGTGATAATCTGTGGGGATGTCACTCTCCCCAAAGGGAATGATGATGCATTTTTGTATTCAGCTTGAAGCCATGTTTCTGGCACCAGTCATTTGTTTGAGTGAGGGAGGATGCCCATGTCACTAGGGGAATTGATGACAGCGCCCAGCTTGCAGTCATCTGCAAACTTGGTCAGCCATAGCCCTCTGTTTTTGATCTGCACCACAGAAAAGTATATCCCAAATAACAGAGGCCCCTAGACCGAACCTTGGGTCTATAATTTCCCAGATTGGTGGATGCTCCACCCTTGTATAAAGGGATGACAGTGGCTGTCCTCCACTTATCTGGGGCAAAGTCAGTACTCAAGATTTGGTTTAATAGAATGGCTAATGGTTATGCAAGTTCCTGCCTGAGTTCATGTAGGATGCAGCCTGGGATGTTATCAGGTCCCATGGAGGCTGTATTTTTTGTCTTTGAGAGAGCAGTGATGACCTGATCCCTAGATATAATGGGAAGGGGGCAGGTACTGGGAATGCCATGATTTACTGATGGGGGTGACAGAGGGGGGAAATTTTCACTGAATCTGTCAGCCAGAAAATTTGCTGTATCTACAGCATTTGTATATGTGGTGTCCTTGACCACCAGTTCTGAACAAATCTTGGTGCTACCTTTGAGATTACGGACATATGTGAAGAAGGCCTTATGATTGTCTCTAGTAGATGTGGCCAATTTGGACTCAAATTTTGCTTTGGAGGATTTCACTAGTGCTCTTAATTGCTTGTTTAGGCTAAAGAGAGATTGCTTCCAAATGGGCACCTGCTCCTTATTGGTCCTGAACAACAATAATTTTTCTTTTGTCATAGAGTTTATTTATTGCAGATGTCCACCAGTCAGGTTTACTCTTCCTTTGCTTAGGATTATTTCATAGGTTCATAGGTTCATAGGTTCATACTAGGCTATCTGCCCTAGGGCATTTATAAGCCTAGCCAGAGTGTGTTTGGCTTTCGCCACCAATTTTAAATTAATTTTGCTATGCCCTTTTTAGAGGTTAGTATACTGTACCTCTGTCTAGCAGTGGCACAGAAGTGATACCCAAGGTAAACCTATGATCTCCCATCCACTCATCAAGATTCCTCTTGAAGAGAGTCAATGAGGGACTCTGCCTAACCTGGACTGGGATTTTTTTCCAGAGTGAAGGGAGCCTCTGCGTTATGAATCTGTCCCTCCAGCATGTCCTATTTATTTCAGTGCTGAGGTTCAAGTCTCTCGAGTGCGTAGCTCGATGGGATTTGGATTTTCTGAGGTGCAGCATGTCCATTAATTCCGGGTTGGACATGGCTTTATATGTCAGGCACAGATCGCCTCTGAGCAGGTGGTATGCCACTGAGTAGAGCTGGAGTTTCTTTAACCGGGCAGCATATGGCATCTGTTTGAGCCCTTTGATCCTCTTGGTGAGGTACTTTTGGGGTCTTTCCAGTTGCTGCAGGTGTCTGGTAAGGTACATCCCAAAAGGGGCATTGTACTCAATTATGGACCTGATGAGGGATGAGTAAAGAGGCACGATGACCTCCCCTGATCTAGATGTGAATCCCTTCATGATTAGGTGGGCTATATAAAATGTTTTTCTAACCACTGTGGCCACATGGTTGTCAAATGAGAGATTGTTATCAACTTGGGTCCCCAGGTCCCTAATTACTTCTGCTGTACTTAATGGATTACCACCTATGTGGTAATTTGTGGTCACTTTGTTTTTGCCAAAGGGGATGACTATACACTTTTTGACGTTTAGCTTGAGGCCATGGCTCTGGCACCAGTTGTCTGTTTCTATGAGGCCCTTTTGTAGGATGCTTGTGTCGGCTGGAGAGTCGATTATGGCACCTAGTTTGCAGTCATCTGTGAACTTGGTCAGCCACAGTCCTTCTGTGTTGGCCTGTACCTCTGAGAAATATATACCGAACAAGAGAGGTCCCAGGACTGAGCCTTGTGGGATGCCACTTGTAACTGGTTTGGAGTCTGACATGGCTCCAGCAATTCTAACCATGTGGGTTCTGTCCTTGAGCCAGTTTGCAACCCATCTAATGACATAGGGGTTTATATTTAAGCTGGTGAGCTTATCTTTAATGCCCGAGAGGGGTATTGTATCGAAGGCTTTTGCGAGGTCCAGGTAGGCTGTGTGGACCACCTTCCCCTCATCAATGGCCTTGGTGACTGTTTCAAAGAAATCGACCAGGTTTAAGAGGCAGGATCTGCCCTTAACAAAGCCGAACTGGGTAGGATCCAGTGTCTGTAGGTCCCCAATAGTTTTATTTATGAGGTCCATGATGATCCTTTCCATAGCTTTGCAGACCAAGCTAGTCAGGCTTATGGGGCGATAGTTTCCAGGATCTGTTGAGGCACCACCTTTGTGGAGAGGGACCACTGTTGCTGTAAGCCACTCTTTGGGTACATATCCTGTAGTAAGGCTGAGACTGAACAGTAGTTTTATGTTTGGATTTAGCTCTTCTTGGAGTTCATGTAGGACGCAGCCTGGGACACTGTCTGGTCCCATTGATGCTGTGTTTTTTGCTTTGGAGAGGGCAGCTCTTACCTGAGCATCTGAGATGTCAGGGGGGGCAGCACTCTGCTGGGATAGATATTTGCCCTTTTGGTGGGGAGGGGGGAGAAGTTTGCGCTGAACCTGTCAGCTAGGATGTTGGCAATGTCTGTGGATTCGGTGTATTTTTTGTCATTTTGGACTAATTCTGAGCATATCTGGGAATTCCCACCCAGGTTCCTAACATAACTAAAGAAAGCCTTGTGATTGATTATCCTTAGTGTCCTGTGCAATTTTTCTTTCGAAGCAGGCCTTAGACGATTTTATGAGTGCCCGTAGTTTTTTTGCTAATACTGATCAGAGATGCCTTCCCTTTTTGGGATTTTGCTCTATCATGTAGTAGCTTCCTCCTTCTGTTGTATAGTTTGTTTATGGCTGGGGTCCACCAGATAGGACGTCTGCCTTTGGAGGATTGGGTCTTGGTTTTATTTGGGATTGCATGATCCATGCATTTCTGAAGGTATTCATAGAATGCGTTTATAAAGGATTCTGGAGTCTGGGCCATATTTTCCACAGGCCAGGGGCTTTGAAGGATTCCACCTCGGTTTTGAGGAGTGTGAAATTTGCTTTAGAGAAGTTTTTCACTGTGGTTTTCTGGGCAGGGGGTGGGGTCAGGATGTGAATATCCAGTGAGATTAGTTTATGGTCTGATCTTACCAGTGAGGGATACACTTCTGGTCTGGAGCATAGAGTCCCCATGTTGGTGATGATCAGGTCCAGTATGTTTTCCCCTCTTGTGGGAGTGGTAACAAGTTGTTCCATAGCATATGAGTTTATAAATTCTAGGAACCTTTGGGCTAGGGTGTTGGAGATAGAGTAATGCTCCCAGTCTATGTTTGGGTAGTTGAAGTTGCCCAATATAATGGTGTTTGGAGAGACCTTCATATTTTTCAGTGTTCTCAGGAAAGCCGAGTGGGGTTCCTGGGTTTGGAAGGGTGGTCTGTAGTAGGCTATAAACTGGAAGGCAGTTTTACCCACTGTTAGTTGCACATGGATAGTCTCTGGTGCTTCGTGCTGTGCCACCAACCTGGAGGTGTGGGTATCTTTGACGAATATTGATACTCCCCCTCCTTTTGTGGTTCGGTCCAAGTTTTGGGGCCGAAAAGCATGGTATGAGGTATAACCTGGTAGTGCTGGGGTGCTCTCTGGAGCCTTGAACCAGGTTTCTGTTACTGCACAGATATTGATGTTCTCCATGCTAAGGAGAGTTTCGAGTGCGTGCATCGTGAGGTTTAGACTTCTGGCGTTGAGTAGCATTACTCTTAGTTTCTTATCCTTTGTGATACCTATGGAGGTGGGTTTGTCTTTTGAGCCTTGCCTAAAAAAGGCACTATGGGGGTAGCAAGAGCCTTTGCCAATATCCCAAAGCCCAGGGGTGACAGGTGCAAGCCATCCCTAGCGAAGCATCCCAGGCTGAAAGGCACTGGATCCCCTTTGAATGACACCAGTACTTAAGCCAATTGTTGAAATCGATCATCTTGTCTTCATATTGTGGCATCATTCTTGATGAGGGTAAGATGCTACTCAAGGTCAGTGTCATACCGGCCTGGGCTACATGCTCAGAGAGCTCCTCTATGTCTCTTTTCATGTAGTCCAGGGAGGTACGTCTCAGGTCATTCATACCAGCATGGACAATGACTGAGTCATATTTGTGCTTGCCTTGGAGTGACCTGAGTGCTTTTGTTATGTGGCGGATCCTAGCGCCCAACAGGCAGCTCACTGTGACCTTCTCCTTGTTCAGCCTGGTGAGCGGGACGTCAGTGTGCCTAACGATAGAGTCACCTATTACAAGTGTTTCAGGTGTGTTGTTTAGCCTTAAGGGCTGTGACTGTTCGGCACACTGGCTTTGTGAGTTATGTGTTGCACGTGTTTTGTTTTGGGGTAGCGGTTGCTTGGGAGTCTGCTTTGGAGGTCTCTGCTGCTTAGGCAGATTTTTATTTAGAGCCTCCGAGTATGTTTTTGTGTGTTTATGTGTTTGGTTTGCTGTCGTGGTAGGTCTGTGTGAGACTGGAATTGTAGTGAGTGTGGTTTCCTTCTCCTCTTGACTGGTTACGCCAGTACTGAGTTGAGAGAGCTTAGCCTCCAGTTTGGCTATATGGTTGCATCTCTCACATGTGTTGGAATTTGTTGGGAGGAGGAGAGGGTTGTCTGTGTACATGAGGCAGTTGTAACATTGCCTCAAGATTCCCTGATTCACCAGCTGGACCGGAGAGGAGATTGGCAACTGACCTTTGGACATGCTAGAATAGTATTGGGAATTCCTTTATAATTGAAAAAAGGGCCAATGGGGAACAAGGTACTCAAGGGGAGTTTGTGAGGGTGTAGTGCTTTTAATTTTTTAGTGCTAACTTAGTGAGCAAGTGCCAGGTAACTTAAATGCAATGTGTTACAGGTAACTTAAATGCAAAAATGACAAACAGTAACTTTCTTTCAAGTGAAACAAGGAAATAAGTACAGTAAGCAATGCAGATATTACTAGGGATCCACAGAAGCGCTGAAAAGCCACGTTTTAGGTGGAATTAGCGTTTCAGGGAAATAACAAGCAAACAAACAACAAGCATACAAACAAAGCTAGATTCAGCAGGCCTGGATCTAGTCTATGCTACAGCAAACAAGGTGTACCAATTTCAGTAAGAAACAGTTCAAATATGCAGGCACTATAAGCCTTTAACCAGAAATTCCCAGCTCAGAAGGGCAGAGTCCAGCCTCTCCTCCCACAAGAGTGCAGACCACAAACCTTCTTAATGTAAAATAACTGGCCTGAAGCCCAAGTGCTTAAACCAGAACTAATACACTTTTAGAATAACAGACACTGAGCCCTCAATCAGCAGTTCCCAACTTAGAAGGATGTAAGCTACCTGTCCTGCCACCACAGTGCAGACCACAATCCTTCCTAATGTAAAACAACTGGTCTGAAGCCCAAGTCCTTAATCCAAAAGACTTAGAATGATAGCTACACTTTAATCAAGTTACTACCAAGCAGTAATAAATACAATTGAATACTTTAAAGAATGCCTGGATTAGTGCTCAAGTTATACAAACAAAGCTAGATTCAGCTGGCCTGGATCTAGTCTATGCTACAGCAAACAAGGTGTGCCAATTTAGTCCTGTCAGGTATGCCTGATTCCATGCATCTATATAAATGTTCATATAGTAATTTGGCATAGTTTTAGATACTGGTGCCAGTTCCTAGAGAGGGGCAGGGGCTGTGAAGCTGTTTATGCCATCCCTCAGGAGGCTGTAATCAGCTTTGGAGAAGTTTTTTTGTTTGACCCTAGCTAGAGGGTGGTCGGGGAGATGGTGACTTTGAATGTGACTGCTTTATGGTTGGATCGTACAAGGGAGGATGATACTGCAGGGATGCTGCTGTGGTTACTCATGTTGGTTAATACCAAGCCCAAGATATTATCAGCTTTTGTGGGGGTATTGACTAGCTGTTCCAAAGTATTTGCATTGACAAAATCAAGGAATCTCTGGGCATTTGTGCTCTGACATGAGTAGTTCTTCCAGTCTATGTTTGGGTAGTTAAAGTCACCCAGGATCAGGGTAAAGGATTGAATCTTGATAGATTCGAGGAGGTCTAGATAGGCGGATTGAGTATCTTGAGTCAGATTTTGGGGTAGCTAGCTATGATTTGTATAGGGGTCTTGTCAATGGTTAACTGCACTTGGAGTGTCTCCTGTATGTCATACTGTTTGACCAGGCTGGAGGTGTGTATGTCTTTAATATACATTGAAACTCCACCTCCTTTGGCTCTACTACCCATAGTTTGGGGTCTGAATGTATGATAGGATGAGTAACCGGGTATTGTTGGGGTGCTTTCCGTAGCTTTGAACTAGGTTTCTGTGACTGTGCAGATGTCAGCATTTTCCAGGGTTAGGAATGCTTGCAATGAGTGCAGTTTCATGTTTGGACTCCAAGCGTTTAACAGCATGCCCTTTAATTTGTGTTTTGTTGAAATTTTTATGTTGGTAGTTTTAACCTCATCACTTTTTCTTAAAAAAAGCACTATGGGGGAGGCAGGTGCCTTTGCCAGAATCCTGAAGTCCAAGTGAGACAGATGCAGGCTATCTCTGTCAAAGCATCGTGGTTTGTCAATCATATCTTCCAGGCTGTCAGGCACTGGATCGCCCTGCAATGACACCAGAAACTAAGCCAATTGCTAAAGTCAATCATTTTCTGTTTGCATTGAGGCATCATTCTAGGTGACAGTAGAATGCTGCTTAAGGCTAGGGACATACCTGTCTGGAACACATCTTCAGTGAGTTCAATCATGTCTCTCTTCATATAGTCCAGGGAGGTACATCTCAACTCATTCACACCAACATGGACTATGACAGAGTCATAACAGTACCTGTTGTTGAGAGACTTGAGTGCGTGTGTGATATGGCAGATTTTGGCCCCTGACAGACAACTAACCGTGACTTTCTCCTTATCCAGCCTGGTGAGAGGGACATCTGTGTGTCTCACAATGGAGTCTCCTATGACTAATATGTTGGGGGTATGGTTAAGTCTTAGTGGTTGTGAGACACAGGTGTGTGAACTATGCATGGTGTGTGGTGTGGAGGGCTGTGGACACTGCATGTGTTTTTGCCTCTGAGGTTTTTGCCTCAGAGGTCTTCTTTGTTTGGGTATGTTTTTGTTGAGGACCTTCACATACATGGGTGTGTATTGTGTAGGTGTGGGTGGTGTTTGAAGTGTAGTCATTGTGTTGACAACCTATACTGGCTTGTGAGAGAGAGAGCATGGACTTGAGGTTCCTAATGTAATTCCATCTCTCACAAATTGTATTCCTATGTGGTTGTAGTAGGTGATTGTCTATGTACATAAGGCAGTTGTTACATTGTCAAATGATTCCCATATCAACCAGACTGGCAGGAGAAACTGTAGGAAATTTTCCAGCCATATTTTTCAGAATCTGAGAGAGAAAGGCCAGGGAGAGCTAAGGGGTAAGCCTAAAGCCCAAGTGCTTAAACCAAAACTAACAGGCTTAGAATACCATTTACAATTTAAACAAGCTAAAAACAAGCAGTAGTAAATGCAACAGAAAAGATGCATTTGAACAATTTAGAGAACAAGCTGCAGCAAGTAGCAGAAAAAGCAAGATGAAGTAATAGAGCAGGAGGCAGAGGAAACAAATACAGTGAAATAAGCTGAATAAAGTGTGTTTTTCATTAGTAAAATGGAAAGGGAGAGAGGAGGAACAGAAGAAAATGCATGTTTAAGGAACTAAGGGGTCTAACCTTCCCAAACGATCTCCATATTAGGTAGAATGAGCTAGTGAGATGGGACTGGGAGGAGTGTCCCTTATCAAATTTACAGTATAGGCAGGCAACAGCAAAAGCCACCAACTTTAAGAACACAACAGCAGTTGGGTGGGGGGAAAACAAAAATTCAACCAGAGATCAGCAAATATATAAATGGGGAGACGGGAAAGTAAATAATTCAGTCAAAAAATAAATAAATAAAAACAGTGCATGTAAACTAGTGCAGAACTGTTACACAAATAAATAAAAAACAGTGCAGTACTGATATGCAAATAAATACAACCAGTGCAGTATTGGTAAGAAACACTGAACAGTTAGATAAAGTGCAAAAATTTACTTATGTAGCTCTGTAATTTAGATTGTTTAAGAAACACTCTCTGTCAGCCACAAATGAAACTCCAGCAAGATGCAGTATGACCTCAGTAACTTCTGCCAAATACTGACTGTCTGTGCCATCTTACGTAACATCATTCTCAGGAAAAAGTTGAAGCAGGGAGCCCCAGGACAGGGACTGCAGTTCCCTGGACCACAGTCTGGGCCAGCAGACACAGATGATGGGTTAGATGATAGATGAGGAACCTGCAGCTGGTGACGATCATAGCATATGCAGGCCTGCACAATACGCTATGGTACCAGTTAAGAGGCACTGACAAGCACACATGCTTACCATGTAGTTAAACAAAAAAGAGCTAAGTACATACAAACAGTAATATTGATGCATGCACACTTAACAGCCTTTCCTTATCTATGTACTGGCTGGCTACTGTAAACATCAGACATAAGGTGACCCCAAACTGCAACATTCTCATTAGTAGTAATACAGGTAACATAATGGAATGCTTTGTCAGCTGAACATAGATCTAAGATCTGTTCCCATGGAGATAGAGAGCCTAGACAATCACTCATTATCAGCATCTGAAAATTCAGGTTTGTGTGGGACTGATGCATTCTTTGTTGGTTTGGGTACTATATCCCTATAATGAAGTAAAAAACAAAATATATCAGGCACAGCACCCAATACAACACAACAGGAGCTGTGGGGTTACAAACTGATCTAATACTGGTCAGAAAAAAAATCATTATGCAGGCACCATTGTTTAAAATTCTTAACAATATATCTGAATATGAAGATATAAGTAATACATGTACAATTCCCCATACCCCTCCACATGGCAATACCACAAGTATAGAACAGATAAAAATGATGTCAGGGATACAGAACAGAACATAATTATCAGTAAACAGTTTCTTAATGTAACTTTAACCTACATAAAGTAACTTTAACCTTCCTAAGCCTCACAAGTCAGATGTGTCAATATCCTTTGCAAATGTTGTAGGAAACCCATGAAATACAAGTAAAAGAGCACTACAATAGCAACTGTCAAATATCCATTACAAACACAACATTGCAAAGTGTAGACAGCAGTCATTTTGATAATACAACATACTAATATGAATATTTAAGCAGTAGTGGTATAGAACATAGCATGCCTTGTCAAACTGTAAGATAGTTCTCAAAAAAGTAATGCAAATTTAACAGTTCTAACAGTCAACAATAGTAGTTTTGTTTGACAGCACTTGGGGAAACCAAACAGTCTTCCCTAGCATGATGGAAGTTCCATAGATCTGGGTTCTGCTTATATGGTGTAGATTAACCAATCTGAGTATACTGAATATGTAAATCAGGTATCAGCTCATTCTTCTTCTTCTTTCAGCTTTTGCTGGTTAGGGGTCACTACAGTGGATCACCTGTCCATTCATGATTGGCAGTGGAGTTTTATGGTGTCAAGTTGCCAGCCCGGCACCCAACCTTCCACGGAAGGCACACACACATGCATTCATGCCTAGGGCCAATTTAGAGTGTCCAATCCACCCACAGCATGTCTTTGGGATATGGGAAGAAACCAGAGCACCTGGAGGAAACCCACACAACCACAGGGAGGACATGCAGACTCCACATAAAAGGCACCCCAGCTGATGATTGAACCAGAGAACCTCTTGCTGTGAGGCGACAATGCTAACTGGTGCACCACCATATCATTCCTAAATCACTCAATCTGCTTGAAGTGCTGGGAAGGTAAACATGACATTAGCACCTACATGATGCCATGCACATGCCTGAGCAGTACAAGATCATGCATTCTGAACTTTAACTAGGTAATACCTTGTAAGTGTGACTCATTAGCAGTTGTGCATGTATAATTACTTGTTTGTCACTCCTGCTTTCATGTACTTTTACTGACTCTAGGAGATTACCTTTGTACACCCTTTAGTAAAATATTGCAAGAAGATTATGTGCCTGAGAGAAAAAAATGTGGCTGCAAGTCATATCAAATGTATGCAATGTAGATATACATTAAAAAGTCATAGTAATTGTAAAATGAAATGTAGACATGGTACACAGGGATCACAATGGAGTAATACACACTAAAAAAGGAAATAACACAATCCTGTCTTGCAAACATCTGTTTGTAGTTTCATATGATTCACTATCTGTAAAGATCAAATTCAGCAAGACTTCTACTGTGAAAGGACAAATGGCAAATGTATGAATACTTTGGTATGTTGCTGTCTAAATGCAAAATGTCAAAATTACAAAGCATAGTACATTTGATCCACTTTCTATTCTTAACTTATATCAGTGTTGAGGTGGCAAACACTATTAATTATTTCAATGTTATAGGGTAATGCAATGGTTTTAGGGATCTTATCTAGAGAGGTAGACATCTCTGTGAAAGTAGGAATTCTTACTGCCAACATTCTAAGTGCATAAGGCCATGTTGATAAATCATTATACTGATTTATTATTGAGTTTTTTTTTATTTGTTTTTACTTTATCCTTTGCATGATGCTTAGCATTGTGCAAGTGTGACTGTCACTAAAGGACAATCTACTTCCAATGGCAAAAACATAGCCATCAGCCATGTAAATGAGAGTGTCGCCTGTGCACTTTAGTCAGCACTCTGGACAGTAGTGAATGTAGGAAAATGTAACTTTCTCAGTGGCTTAACATGCTAATGCAATAATTCTGAAGAACAGCAAAAGCACTGCATGGTCTGAATTCACATTAGGGACATATTGATGTTAAGGGTCACGATAAATGTTTATTTTCTGTATTTGAACTTGAACTACACTTGCAATATAAAGTGTGATTGCCTTAACACAAGTGTGTGTAATGGCTGGTAAGCAGGATAACTGTGGTATGTGTCAGCTTCTGTACTCATACTAGTAATTATAGTAAAAACACACTTTGTATGTGCATGATGTTACGAATAGTTATTTACAAAAGCATAAGGCAGTATGATTATCAATGTAACAATTCAAAAAATATGGGGAGATCAACAAATAGTTTTAAAAATATGGCCCAACATGTTTTTTTGGGAAATACTTGTCATTATCCCAAGTTTACATTGTAACTGATATATGCTGTGTACACCATCACCTTCTGTAAACTCTGCAGGGCCCGTTCCTCCATACATCTTATAACATGAATGAATCATGATGTCAATGAAGACATTATTTTTAGGTGGCAAAAACTGTTAAACATGTCAATGTTTCATAGTAATGTCATAGGTTCAGGATTAAAAATTTGATATTTTGATGTACCTGTGAAAGTAGAGATCCTTACTGTACACATTTTATTTTATAAAGTCACAAAATTGAGAAATCATCACACTGATTTTTGATTACTTTTCTTTCTGTTTTTGGCTTCATCCTTCGCTTGATGTTTGGCAATGTATATCAACTTACTGAGGAAGGGGTCATGCAGAGTTTACAGAAGACAATGTTTTGTATAGCAAGTTAACCATGATCTGTGTGAAATGTATTCCTTTGTAGCACTGAAGATAGTAAAGTTAAAACACACTTGCATGTGCATGATGTTACAAATAGTTCTTGTGCAAAAGTTTGACATTACATTTAGAAACAATAGGGGTTAGGGAAATCTGAAGAGGTCAACAACATAGATTTAAACATGTCTGAACATGGTTTAGTGAAAAAAGATTTGCTATTACCCCAAGTGTGTTATTGTACCGATGTATCATATTCTGTAAACTCTTTATGACCCATTCCTCAATTTGTGTTATAACATTAATTCATCATGTGGTTAATGAATACAAGTCCTCACACAACATCAACATGTTAAACATGCTGTTTTTATTTGTGTGTCACTTGGCATAGAACATTGTCATTATGCAGAAATGCCTGAGCAGAAATGACACTTCATCTTATGGCAAAAACTCAAAAAAAAATTACGTATGTGCTACAACTTTGTCATCAGCTGCCCACATGTGCTTGTTTTTAACATGCGTCAGTTAGCATTACAAATATTACAAAAATTAATGCAGTGGAAATATTTCCACAGGTATACCTATATATTTCAAATTATTAATCCAATAAAGGAACAAATCAATGTGCAACAGTTACATAGTTGTAAGGATGGGTCTATATCACATTATCGAAATTCCAAAATATCGAACACCATAAGCTCGACCTTGGAATCTCGAAATGTGATATACTCGAACGCTCAGAACAGCAAATTTTTTCCAAGGGAAAACATTCGCTGTTCCGAGAAGACACACACACACAGCACAAGCACACCAAAATACATAATCCACACATACACACTTCACAAAACCCTACACTAAACCATACATACACTACTAGCTATCCACTTACTTTAACCCAATCCTAACCCTAAGGTCCCTAACTAATGCACACTCACCTTACTCGCTCCTTAACCCTAAGGTCCCTAACTATTGCACACTCACCTTACCCACTCCCTACCCCTAAGGTCCCTAACTATCGCACACTCACCTTACCTGCTCCCTAACCCTAAGGTCCTTAACTATCGCACACTCACCTTACCCGCTCCCTATCCCTAAGGTCCCTAACTATCACACACTCACCTTACCTCTGTCCATTCACACAATTACCTAAACCCGGTCCATCACCTTCGCACCACAGTCGAGGAAGTAGCGAATCCGCAGAAACAGCCCACTGAATACTTTCCCTAGGAAAATATTTGGTGTTCTGCAGCTTTGCTATTTCAAGCATTTGCTAAATGGGGGTCAATATTAGAACATTCAATGTTTTAACACTTCGATGTTCTAATATAGACCCCTAAGGATCTGGTCTATTTGCACTCATGTTCTAAACTGTACACCACAACTTACACCCTGAGAGAGTCAGTTCTCCTGTTTCAATAACAGATAACACTCTGGATAAAGAATTTCTGCTCCTTTTTTTCATGAGTTTCAGTCCCCAGTGCTATTGCATTTAGTTTTACAATTTATGCATCACCAAGACATTATTCAGTACTTAAAGTAAATTTACAGAAGGACAACACTGAATGGCAACAACAACATTGAGGATGTGATATCATATTTGTCTGAGAGAATGTTCCAGTTATGAGTGCTATCAACAATCCAAGAGAGCATGTCCAGAGGTGACAATATAACATTTATACTGTAACTGAGATATTATCCTTAGACAGCAGTTGATGAAGTCACATCAGTCGCCCTGCTAGACAGGGGTTCAGGGAAGTAAATAGTGTGGGAAGAAATAGCCAGGGAATTGTTATGGCTAGGCTTGTATAGGCCCTAGGGCCGATAGCCTAGTACCAACCTATGAACCTATGAGCCACTGTGGAATATTTGTACATACACTGATCGACACACATGGCCAAGTCTTACCACCATAGTTCACACCTAAAGTGGACATTGAAGAAATTATATCCAAATTTCCTTCCATTCAATTTTTGGGCTTTCTATTGTACAAATTCAGTTCTCTACCTGGCATGTCATTTTATACCAGCTGATATATGAGAGATCTGAATTGGGTGCCAATTTCCTGCCATTTTCCTGATATACTTCAGAAGACATGGCAGGCGATGGTGAGGAAAGGACTCCATTTGGAGTACAAAGAGGCTGTCAGGAGGAGTCCAAGATTTTCTGAGGGCTACACATAAAGGCTTTTAGCCAAAGGTTGTTGCAGGAAGACTATACCAGGTCCCAATGTGAGGCTGAGGCTTAGAATAGCTTCAACAAAGCTGTCAACAGTGTAGCTGGCATCCCACAAACTGTAGAATAATGTTGTCACCATTACAGTGACTTGAAAAGGCAGAAGCAGAACGTCCTTTACCAACAGGAGAAATATTTTTGAAACCATTATCCATTTGAGTTGTTTGGTAAAGTGGCCTATTACCAGCCAATAAAATACCATGGCTTGCCCACTCAGAAAGGTGGTCCATATTTTTTTCTGTTCTGTATAGCTTTTGAAGTCATTCAAGGGAATAGAGAAGCACATCCAGAGGGACTATAATGTCTCAGAGAGGCACAGAGTAAGTATGGCTCAGCTATGAACGAAAGTCATCTAACAGAAGGTCAGAATTTGAAATCACATTATCAATTATTAGAGCATCAAGCTATAACTGCTTGACACAGTCACTAGTGAATAGGCATACTCTATATATAACAAACATACATGCCTTCTTGAATAGCTACTGCAACATTGATCAGCCAATTATTCATTTCAACCTAGCTGAGTGCGGGTTCAAATCTAAGAAACAACAATTAATGTCCATTATGTAACAAGTTTATTACTCTTGATTCAGAAAGTCAGAATAACATTATACTTATTTCATATGGACATTTTATGAGTTGGAATGTATAAAGTATATATGCAATGGTCATATAACTATTTGCCTAATGTGTATAATACTGATGAGATTACTGTGTTGTTTAAAATACATACATGGCTTTACACTCATGTGGATATGACAAATCTTAAAATATGTATGTGGCAATATGGATGTAATTAGATATATTATCATGACATGACATTTATGATATTTTCGATGTGGTCTTTCCTCCCACCAAATTTCTCTATTTTTTATTTATTTGTTTATTTTTTAGAATGACATTTTCACCATAATTTGTGCTGCAACACAAATGACCACCAGCATGGGGAGCTACACTGACCACAGGAGGTTGAACCATCATACTCCCACAGGTGGCTGCAGTGACACCACTGCAGACAGCATAGACACCCAGCTTCTGGGTCTCAACCTGGAAGTATTCCCTCCAGAATTCCTGCATTACCTGCTCCAGTTGTATCAGGTAACTCTGCCCTGGTGGCTGGTGTACTGGTACCTACTGACACTAGTGCCAGTGGAGGTGACAAATACATCACCCATCAGGTTGCAGAAATAATGGACAGAGGCCTTGGTGCCTATATTAATAGAATAGAAAAGTCCCTCATCAATGCCCCACCCAACACTGCCCAAGGTACCTGGGACAGGAGACAGTGATGAGAGTCCAGATGGTAAGGACTAGATTCTCCCTGTACTCATGCTAGACAAGGTTGTGCCTCCAGAGTCCCCTACCTATCCCATCATGGTATCTCCCAGCCTTTTGTGTTGATCACCATTCTTGTCTGTCTTGTATGTCTACATCTGATACCTAATCTACCCTACCAACCTAACCTATTTAACTGTAATACATTCCCCAACATTCCTCTCTCTCAAAAAAAAAAAAAAAAAAAAAAGAAAATGGACACCTGTCACACACACACACACACACAAAAATTACACACTCTACATAGATGTCCACTTTGCTTATATGAGTGCATAGCATACTAGAGTTGGTCCAATTGGCCACGCAACATTATTAAGTTTCTGTCACCTACCCTTTATGTCGTGTCTGTCCATCATAGTTGTTGAAGTATACTGTTAGCATGCAAAGAAGTGGATGCTATGGCACTCTCCCATCACCATCCTGTACATTCCTTTATTCTTCCCCAGTGTCCTACCCTCTGCTTATTCCCATTTTCACCACTGTCCTATCAATCCATTTTCACATCTTTAATATGGTTAAAAAATAGATGCAGATACCACACAGATGGCCAGAGATGGTCCATAAAACAAACCATCAATTTGTATCCTCAGCATTTGCATCACACTTTGCATCATGCATCAGTGGTAACCAATGGTAACTGACAGTTCACATTCTATGGCATAAACTGAAGATTTTGCATTCAGCTACTGTGATATGGTTCTCATTAAGCAACTCTGCTTAGCCCCACTGCATGACACAAAGCAGAAAAGAAGGCAGTATGAGGAAAATGCTCTTCTTATATGTTCAACAGACTGCAGAATTTAATGTACTCCATATGGGATGTTTTACTTCTCATTACTGTTATAACGTATGATGCATACATACTCTCTTACTTCATACTTTTCTTATTTTCCCTTCAATTATGTGAGTTTTCATTACCTGAAATATGAATTGCATTGTGGTATGATCAGATAATACTCTGATCTAGATGTAGATTGGCAGGTTTTTGAATCCAGCAGTATGTCAAATATTGGTTATAGTTTTCTTTCTAATAACATTTTCCCTTCTGCAGTAATGCAAAGATATGTTAGTCCAGCGCAAGTATGCTGCATATCCCTTTGTTTATTCTATTACTATCCCAACCCTGCTCATATCTTTTCACTTCTAAGTGCATGACATCCACACATTGCCACAACTAATGGTGAGAAAAAGGCTCAAAAATAGACACACATTGAAATTATTGTTCCTACACACCTAACAATTTGCTAGAATAAAATATCTAACAGTAGCAGGCATTTACTGGATCTGAAGTCTTGCACATAGATGTATGCTAGCATGTAGAGACTTAAGTCTTCAATGATTTGTTAGAAAATACAAATTGTATAAAGAACACAATAACAACATGACTTAAAAATCTGGATGTTCTGCAAATCTGTTGACAGTGGAGAGGTATGCCATTGTAGTATCCATATTATTAACACTTTACTGTAATGATCATGACACATGTTTAAATGATGACACAGAAAATGTTAATGTAGTATACACATTATGAAAAGGCTCAGTATCAGAAATGTCTATATGCCTGTACCTTTTAGCTGAACAACACTTGGCATGAAGCACTATAAATCATTGCTATTCCCTATTCTATGTTCAGAAATGAAAAAAGTAATTATACATGTGCTAATGTGTCATCTCTTGCACAAATGGGCTTGGCATTAATATGCCTCAGTAAGCAATTGTGGCAGACTGAAAGTAATTTCAAAATATTCTCTTACTTAGGTGTGATTTATTGGCTTACTGTAGTCAAGATATGAATTCACTGTGATGTTAGTTGCTTAGTACATGTAAACGATTTGTGCAGTGAAACACATTATCCTTCTAAATGTGTACCAATGAAATGGAACATTTGCACACATAGTTGCAAAGTAGTGTCAATGAGTGCAACTTTATACATTTGGCATGTATATCTTGTAGTTATCTTGCACAATGTTCATACATCAAAATGTCTGCGCAATAATACACAAACTAAATGAGAATAGATATAATGATCTTGAGATGAACAGTCAGGAATGTGTGGGTGGCCCTACACTGGCTGACAGTTGTAATTTTCATCCATCATATAAATGGTCAATACACTTTAATGTGAGATTCATGGATATTATTTACCCTATAATAATGCCCATGAAGGAAGTGGTGAGTTATTGCAACAATATGTAGTGAATTATGATCAACACATTGCTGGTTTGTCTACCTGTCAAAACGCATTCCTGTGTACCCAAATACGTAATGCACACTACAGCTATGTGCTTTCTGACACTTTGTTATAAGACTAATCCTGTGGTGTTGGCTGTTGATGCACTGTTCTCTAGACTGTGTGCTGAGACAGGTGGGTGTTTGAATCCAGAGATGACAAGTATAAATGTGTGTGTGACTATAGTGCTAAATAGGACTGGCACATCCAACTGATCTTCTGTGTAAACTTCCATTCAGGAGAAACATTTACACTGGGAGGGAGCTCTCCCAGCATGTTTAATCCCTTTTAGCCCAAACATCTACTTTGCAATGCAATGGTGAGATCATCCCTTCAAATATATTCTGCCTCACACTTACAGTAAGACTTTTTCGGTGGCTTGAGAGGATAATACTTGAATCTCAAGACTGCCAATCGGTAGGTGTTTTAATCCAGCAATGGCTAACTAGCGTGAATGTGTGTGACTGTTTTAAGAGGTACAGCTGGCATATCTAACTGATTTGGTATGTACACTTCCATTCAGGATAAACATTTACACGAGGAGTGAGCTCCCCCAAAAATCTCAATCCCTTTTAGTCCAAACATCTGCTTCACAATGCAATGCTGAGGTTGTCCTTTCAAATATTTTCTGTCTTTCAGTTGTAGTGAGAATTCTTCTCTGGCATGTATAGCTAATACATGTATCTCTAGAGTGCATACTTAGATAATTAGGTGTTAGAATCCAGCAAAGATTAACTAGTGTGACTGTAGTGATAGGTAGGACTGGTATATCCAACTGATCTGGTGTGCACATTTCTACTCAAAAGAAGCCTTTACACTGGGAGAAGGCTGCTCCAACAATTTTAGCCCCTTATCCCAAACAGCTGCTTTGCAACACATTGGTGTGATCATCCCTTCAAATATATTCTGTCTCACACTTGCAGTAAGACTTCTCCTATGGTGTCAACAGCTGATACCACATTCCCTAGACTGCAGACTTAGATAGATAGGTGCTCAAATCTGGCAGTGACTAATGTATGTGTAATAATAGTGCTAGGTAGACGTGGCTTAACTGACAGATCTTGTATGTCCACTTCCCCTCAGGGGAAATATTTACACAGGGAGAGGTGTCCCACAACTCTTTCACTCACTTTTAAGCCAAATAATGATGAGGTCATACTTTCAAATATGCAGTGATGAGGTCATACTTTAAAATATGTTTATTCTGTTAGTTGTAATACTTTTTCTGTGGTGTGTGTAGTGGATACACATTTTTGCAGATTGCTGACTTAGCAGGTGCTTAAATCCAGCAATGATTAATGTGTGTATGTGTGTGTCTGGGTATCTGTATGTAACTCTAGCTCTAGATATGGTAGGCTTATCCAACAGATCTTGTGTGTACAGTTCTCCTCACTTTTAAGCCAAAGATTACCATTGCCAGACAATGATGGAATCATACTTTCAAATACATTAATTCCCAAACTTATAATAAGGCTTCTCCTGTGGCATCAGCAGCTAATGCCTGGTTGTTTAGAGTGTGGATCTGCATAGACAGGGGTTCATAAATGGCAATGTATAAGTAATGTGTGTGTCCAACAACAGTGACAAACAGGACTGCATTAAGCAACAGATACTAATATGGTTGATTCACACTTGTGTAAACATTGTCATGGCTAATGAATTTTGATCCCTCAAAATACATTTTATAGGATATTTTCATCCCTCAAAATACATTTTATGGGATACATGACCATTTCAAAAACAGTGCTTGAGTCAGAACTTGACATGTGTGTTTTCTGACATCTGTAGTTTGAAGTCTGCTATGGCATAAGCAGTTAATACCACAGCTCTTTAGAGTGTGAACAAAAATAGGTAGTGGTTCAGACCTAGCTATTATCACCTACTGTGGTTGCATAACAAATGATCTGGATTTTATAGTAGTGGGTTCATCAACAGCTGTGATGTGGATAAATCAACAAAGGGTGAACAGTTACATGGCTATATCATTTTGATAATTCAATACATATTATGTTAGCCATATGGCTTCAAAAACATCACTGAATTCATCCATTCAAGTGTATGCTTTCTGACAATGCTAGTAATGATCTCGTCCATGGCATCGGCAGTTAATATGCATTTCTGTAGATTGTGGATGTAGACAGGCAAGTGTTCAAATAAGGTGATGTAATTGTGAAAGACAATTATGACAGACAGTACTGGCTTGCCCAGCAGATGCTGACATGTGAACACACACTACTGCGAACTAACAGGATTTTGAGCCACAGAACATCTTTTATGGAAGGCATAACCATTGCAACAGACTGATGTTGTGTAATCCCTTCAAGGGTGTGCTTCATGAGACTTCAGAGACAATTCTATCTGTGGCATCAGTGGTTGATATACAGCTCTATGAATTATGAAGGCAGGTGTTCAAGTCTGTCAAGGTGTAAATACTGAGTGGTACCACCAACTATTGGCTTCTCAAACCATTTGATGATTTCAGTTTTACTTAATCTACAGACAGGCCAAATTGTGTAATCTCTTTAATGGAAGCAATATGTATTCAAACACAATGCTCAGGTTATCTTTTCATGTATGTGGAGACTGATAAGTGTGTTATGAAGTCTTGGGTAGTGTCTTCAGTTAGAGTACAGGTTTGCAGGAGCTTGACCTGCATTGCATATGTTCTACTCCAGTGGTGTATGCCCTTTACTATTTTGTTTGCATTACAGTGGTTATAGACTACAATGGCTTATTAAACAGATCTTTATGTATGTCATGCTACATGGTGGTCACATAGAATCCCAGGACCTGTTATCATAGCTTGTTTTGGTTTTGGGATGGGTAGCTGAGGTTCATCCAGTAATGGTGTACTTTCTTATGAACATGCCCAATATAATGATGCATTTTTGTGCAATGTTCAGCACAATGCACTTTTACTAATCAATGTCATGGAATACTTATTTTGAGTTATGGTTTTGTGGCCAAAAGTGAGAATTTTCTTGTGGCAGCGTGGCTCTGCTAATTGCCTGACAGTGGAGGTAGTGTCTGTTGCACAGTCGATGACAACATTGTTATAGGCCCTATGTTCAGCTGTTGTATGTCAACTCTAGTAGTTTCTACAGTTCACTTACTACCTGATGGTACTATTTCACCTGTCTGTGAGTTTTTTTGCCTGTTGTGATATAGGTATTATGGATGTGTTGCACATTGCTCAGCTGGGGGGAATATATTAGAGTTTGACATAATGATGTACTGCCTTCTGAAGTGTACTTGGTCAGACTGCAGTAACCTGTGTGTGTGGCAGCAGCAGTAATTACACATGTAATCTACAAATGCATTACCCTCTCAATACATATAATGGATTGAAATGGTGCATGTAGAAGTTGTCATTGCACAACTACTGAAATCTGGTATATTTTTTGTTGTGATTTCTTCCCCTAGGGGCTAACTATCATGCATGGTCTTTTCTTTACACATACCTACTCATGTCCAAAGTCAAACATTGGCATTCGTAGACAAACAAGCCTGATGTTAATGGACCACCTCCATGTGACTTGCATCTTCCAGGATTTCCATCTTAGTATATTTTTCGTGATATGTCTTGCATCTCCCATACAATTACACCTCATCTGCTATAGTTATGCATCTGTAAACCCACGGTGGTGGTGCTGCGGTAAGCGTTGTTGCCTCACAGTAAGACGCTGTCCGGTTCGATTCTCAGCTAGAGCATCTTCTGCATGGAGACATGCGTGAATGGGCGTACCTTCATTGAAGGTTGTGCATCAGGGCTGGTAACTCAGCATGTAAAAATCAACTACCAATCATTAGCGGACCAGAGTTCCACTGTGGCGACCCCTAACTGGGAAAAGCCGAAAGACACAAACAAACCAATGCACTGCCATATAATCTTCAACTAATAAGGTGTCCAGAGTTGCAGGTCTATTTCTGTGACAATTCTTTATGTATTGCACCACATACTGATTTGGGATTTATTAACTATCCAGATTCCTACCCTCCCCAATATGCATGCTGATTCCACAACTATCATTATTGTTTTAACTATTAGTACTTTCCTGAGATTTATGTCCAGTGGTCTTCCTTATTTCACTTAATAGGTTCGCAGTTTTATGTGTGTAGTTTCCCATTACCTCTGCATTGTTACTTCAATACAGTACACTTGGGTTAACTGCATGCCTGTGCATACATCACAATTGTTTCATTTGAAACAAGTATTGCCTGTCTTTCTTCTTCTTCTTCTTTCGGCTTTTCCCAGTTAGGGGTTGCCACGCTGGATCATTTGTCCACTCATGATTGGCAGTGGAGTTTTACGGTGTCAAGTTGCCAGCCCGGCACCCAATCTTCCACAGAAGGCACACACACATGCACACACTCACACCTAGGGCCGATTTAGAGTGTCAAATCCAACTACCGCATGTCTTTTGGATGTGGGAGGAAACCGGAGCACCTGGAGGAAACCCACCACAGAGAGGACATGCAGACTCCACACAGAAAGCACCCCAGCTGAGAATCGAACCAGAGAACCTCTTGCTGGGAGGCAGCAATGCTAACCGCTGCACCACCATGGCCGCCCATGTACTGCCTGTCTTTAATGTCCTAAAATACCTGACACTGGTACCAAATTTCCTTCATGCCCATTACCTGCACTGAATACAATGTCCTGCTGTATCATGTTTCCTTGACCACTGGTATCATACCTCCCTATCCCTGATTTTCATGGACATTTTTGTGTTTGACTCCAATTAGAGCTCCCTCCCTTTTAATCCCTTGTAATAATGTGTGACCACCAGAGAAAGGTGATTAATTTTACTTAAATAAATAATGACACTGCCTAGAGGTGTACACTTCTTTCACTTCTGAAAATTTATATTAATTCACACACTCTTATTCTGTCAACATCTCAAGTTAATACTACTGACATTTTAAAAAGTATTCCTGACTGTCCATTATTATTTCTGGATTTATCCTTCATTCTAATTTGGTATGTCCCTAATAAATTTCAGAGCAGTGACTATTATTTGTTATTCTTTCCCTGCCTTTCATATATTCCAAGTTACCTTATCAAGTGTTATACCATTTGCACATACCTGCTTACTGAGCTTAGACTTGTTTACAATCCTGTGTTTACATTATCTACACAAGCCCTGCTGCACCTCAAGGTATCTGTGAGCATATGTTCTAACCATGAGCAGGCGTTGCTTGATATGTAGAACAGCTGAGAGTCTTGCAAATGTTGATTAGTTCTGCTGCTTATCGTGCACAGATAGCCAATCATGTTAGCTTTAGCATGACATTATGTGCTGTTAATGAATCCCCAGGAAGGTGTGTGTGTGTGTGTGTGTGTGTGTGTGTGTGTGTGTGTGTGTGTGTGTGTGTGTGTGTGTGTGTGTATGTGTGCGCGTGTGTTTTTTTTTATTAACTGTCCATCACAGTTGACTATAAGGATTGCGCATCATTTCCTGTATGTGGCATCAATGTTTAAACTGCATTTAGTAACTAAAATAAACGTAGTGAAGCATTTTATCAATTTTTTCGCATGCTTGCATAGACAATTTTTATACATAATGGCATGTTATTAATGATGCTTATTTAAATAGAAATGATAAATTGTAGTAAAAAAGATATCTTGCAAAGTCATATGTGATCAAGTATCTACAGTAATATTTTACTTTGTCAAACAGAATTAAATTATCTCACTGTGTCAAATGGAATTAAATTGTCTGTATGTGTTATTTTTGTCAAAGGTGAGAGACATTAGCAGAAATACAACTGCCAATTATACGCAACAGACTGGTCTGAGAAGATGGAAAAGACAATGGATGTTACCACCTGTTTCTATAAGAGAAAATGAAGACCCAGCTAAACAAAATCCAGTTGCTAAAGTAAGTGCAAGTATTGGAAATGCAACTGAATTCTTTTTGGCTTCATTACACAACAGTAAAAATAAATCTTTGCAAACACACTACACTTCAAAAAGGCTAACATTTTAGAAATGTATAGACAGAAACATGGATAACAGAACAAAACAAATACTGCTCCAGCCATTCTGGTCAGTTCACTCACAATCCATTCAACACCTTCAAAACACCATCAGCTACATGCGTTGTTACTGTTGTTGTTATTAGTATTATTAGCAGTAGTAGTGATAGTTGTAATTTTTTGTCACGTACCCCATCTTTAAAAAAAATCTTGCTCTTCATTCTGTCAGAAGCTTCACTGAAATCATCCCATTTTTTTTCTCTGCAGTAACACTCTCAGCAAACTGCTGGATGGACCAACCACTTTCTCTTTCTATCCGTTGAATCCTTTACATAGCATGGCATCTCATGAGCAAACTGTTATGTTTCTCCTTGTTATTCTAGTAATCTACGTTAAATAACAAAGAGAAATGGCAGAGTGTGGGAAAAGATTAAGCACCAAATAGTATTCTGATATGAGGAGAGGGCATGTTTGTGACTCTGTCGGGGACAGTGGTGGATGCCAGAGATCTCAACATAAATATGCAGAACTAAATAAATATCTGTACATGTAATGGCATGAGAAAGAATGCTGCTATCCCTTTTAGATAAAGTAATAAAAAATTGTTTCTTGTCAGCATTTGGAATGGCACTGTGTTATGTATCAAATCCTCACATCAACCTAAACTATTCACCCTTCACAGTAACAGCAGGCAGTTCTGCCTCTTGTTTGGTTAGTGAGCCATTTCTAGATTGTTTAAGCAAAGCCATGTATATATTGCTAAATCCAGCTTACCGAATGGCATTTCACACATTTGTTAGACTAAAAACATCTGCAACTACTACAGATTTTACTTTTGTGGAAGAATGAACTCCCTGCACCGTTCATCTGGGAGATCCGCCCCTTCATTCCCTAGTTTATGTATTACTACTTTGAGGTTGCAGAACATCAGTAAGACGGAATATTAAGCATTCCCTTTCCTCTGTCTTCCCTGAAGTTGCTTGTCCTCAGAATACTAACATATAAGTAAGGGGCAAGGGACTGAAGTTCTTTTGGGAATTTCATGTGTGGGCTTACCTTCCTATTTAAATAACATCTCTAGATGCTAATATTTGCAATTGAGACAATTTCTCAAATTGCAGTTAAGTAAGTTGGATTGAGCGAATGCTGTTTTCAAGAAACATTGTTTAACCATTTGTTGTACCCACAAGGATAAGTGGAGATTTTGGTACCTGAATTTATGAAAACTTATGGTCGTGGGGAAAGTAGCTGTTTGCATTCACCTGTAAAACTGTACTCAATAAAAATGTTTTATGTAGTGAGTTGGACATTTTCCATTCTGATTATTAGTGTACAGTTTCTGTGTCTCTTTCTTGAACTTTGACTTAGTGTATACCATATACTAGAACCACAGCATGTGGTATATACCATATGCTGGAACCACGGCCTATACAGCATGTACATGTCAAAAAGGAATCAGAAGGAAGTAGTAAGCAGCACAGTGTTTCCTGAGTTACCCCTTTTTTATCAAGTGCATGGCATAACTTTTTCCAGAAGGGACTACATTTTTTGTGCCAAGGGAGATGGAACTATTAAATGGGGAACAGTGTTGTCATAGCAAAATTACAGTATCTGTTAAGTAAATATGGAAAAACATAGGTATCGGAGCATGCAGCAATCTTCATGGTACCCCCCATTTAAATGTAGTGAGTACAGGACCTTAAAAAATCCATATCCAAATAACCTGGATTGCTCAATACACATACACACACACACACACACACACACACACACACACACACACACACACACACACACACACACACACACACACACACACTCACTCGCTCACTCTGACATGAGAAACAGATGATTTCTCTACTGTTTAGTGAGTGCAAACTGGACAAGCTCATAACTTAATGAGCATTACTTTGATAAAGTTGAACACTTAAAGACACTTTTTTCAACAGGAAATGACTGCTGGTGTAGTTTCTATGTATGTTCTAGCAGTGATTCTGTTCTTTTAGAAAAATCCTCCCTTCTTAATGTTTATGCAACTATAGAATTGGTATATGTAAATTCAGGGGGTGCTGTCATTGCCCCCACCCCCCACACTTAGGGGTGCAGGTGGACTTACCTCTTTGCAAAAAAATCTTACATTTAATTTTCTCATAAAGTCGATCTCCTTATCAGTTGTCCTCAATCACCTGTTTTTTTTCACCTACTTGTAAGTTGACAAGTTATGTTGGAAGTCATGCAAACACACACATGCATGCATACACACGCACACACAAAAAATATTTAGTTATTCATCTCTCTCTCTCCAGCAGGAACACTTGAAACCCTTATCTGCCCCTGTGCCTTTGTCCCTGTCATTCTATATAGAAACTACATTATTACAATAATGGTCTGCAGTCACCTTCTCTAAATAAATCATTCAGTCTTACGAGCCAATGGCTGTCAAATATGAATTATAATATCGGACTGGAATAACATGGATAACATTTAACCAATGGGAAAGTTAACAAGATTATTAATATTTCTGGATATCAGCTCACAGACCATGAGCATGAAATCATCTCTAGGTTAAAATTATATACCTATGGTCGTTCCTATATTCCACCTTGCACAAAATGAGTTCCTTCAATTATGTAGGAAATTGTATTTTATTAGATTATTTATCTTTTTTATTAAACAAACTTAAATAAGATCTATTAAGTGGTACTTCCAACATCCTTTCAAAGCTAGCCAATATGTGAGACTATCTCAACCACTGGAGGGAGAAAGTTTCAGTGGTAAGGAGCCTGATAGCAAAAGAGAAAGCATTCTAGGTTGAATCTTGAAACCTCCAACAATCCCAAGGAAGAAGCATGCAACTGGGTTGTACAGAACCAGGCGCTCTTTCAGAACACAACACACTGCAGTCAGTGAAAGTAGTAGTTTCAGCCATGATTAATGGTGAATATTTAAGCAAGGCTTCTGGTGAATAAATCTGAATGAAAATAGCTCATATCTGTACACTGTTAGTGCTCTGTGGACATCTGATACTACGACTTGGTATAGCATGTGAACCTGAGGTGTTTTAACATGCAGCTATAGAGGTTTCACCAAATAAGTGAATTTAGTAGAACTGTTAATCCAAGAGCAGGTTTACCACAAAATCTGACAGTATGATTCAAATGACACAAGAAGACAAAGTCTGTACTCAGAGAGTTAAACTCACAGCAAAACATTTCAAACAACCTGTTAAGAAGCAGCATTTGTCTCCTATAGATAACAAATCACCCCCACCTTTGGGAGAGAGGAAAGGCCTCTATAAGTGGCTGCATTTGCTCTAGTTTCGAAGAGCAGTTTTCAAAAACTAGCATTTGATGCTAAAATGTGCTGCATACTGGGTGCGATTTTTCTTATTATGGTTGTCTTATCTGTTTCAACTGTGCACCTCCACCAAATGTGCCATTCTTACACTTACCTCTTCGGGGATGCAGGACGATCTGTATTATTCCTTGTCCCCATTATAAATTACCTAAGGAAACACCTTACACATCTATCATGGCATGTTTATTCTTTACCACACCGGTCAGTTATCTCCTTGAATGTGAAGCTCGTCACCATAGAGACTTTTGCTGTTTGTTACTTGAGAAGACACTTTCTGTTATAAATGTCAGTGACCTATGAACGTTTATTCAGAAGAAATGGTTTCTACTATATATGTGCCTTATTAAGCATAGTTCATATTTTTGTCAGGTAAAGAAGTGAAGAAGTTGCTTAAATGCTTTCTGATTCTGTGATCAACATTTAATTTATTTCTTTTATTAATTCTTAACATTTTTCTTTCATACTGCTAGGAAATGCCCTTACAATTGAAAGAGACTACAACTTTTCTTTCTTAGTTGCATTAGTAGGTATAGGCAAGCACCTCTTAGGTATTTGCATACATTGTTATAGTAGCAAACATCCTGAAGAATTGCCATGTAGTTTCAATGTAATTTATTTACAGTGATTTGGGGCAGTGGAGGTTATCCACAGCACTGTCATACCATTTCCACCAGATTATACAGGGTACTCACTGTTCAGTCTGGGTAAATAATTCAAACTTCAGCACAGGTAAACAGCATATAATTCAGTTCCTCAGCCAGTTGAAAAGCAAATGCCATTATTACAGTCTCTCATGCAATACATCCCCTATCTGTGTGTCTCTCCACAATTGCAGGTGGCATGTCAGACTCTAAACCAGTTACAAGTGACGTCCCACAAGGCTCAGTCTTGGGACCTCTCTTGTTCGGCCACAGAAGCCCAAATTTCTCTCTCTTTCTTTCTTTGTCTCTTATTTCTATAGCATGTTTACAAAGCTTCCATTTGTTTTGCTTTTCTGTTCCATTTCTGGTATGAGTTGAGGAAGAGGAGTTCCTTTTTTTCTCCGCATAGCTTCCCATTGATCAGTGCCATGAGCATACTTTTATTTATGTTTTTAGATTTCTTTTGTGGCAGAGACTGGTCCTCTTCATTCTTATGAGTATGAGTATGTTTATACTTCTCGTCTTTGATTCTGGACTCTTGAAGTTGTGCTTTTTTTGACTTAGTCTCAACTTGTATGTTCTGATGTTTCATGTTTGGTCAAGTTTTCTTCAGAATTAAATGGCAGACGTTTGTAAACACACCCACCCTAGAATCCACTAAAATCTTCATGACTCATGATAATTGCCCAAATGCAGATTGTTTAATAAATGTGAATTTGGGAAAACGTGACTTAGAGATAGGTATAGCCACAGTGGGAAAGGCCTCATTAATGTCTAATTACTGTGTCTTTACTCTGAATACTAGTACTGTTAGACCTAACTGTGCTACTGTTCTCCCTGACAGTTCATGTATTGCACCCTTTACAGTCATATTCATGCATACAAACAGTCAGGCACCCATGCACAAACATGAACACATGCACACACACACACACACACACACACACACACACACACACACACACACACACACACACACACACACACACACACACACACACACACACACACACACACACACACACACACACACACACACACACAATGACTCACACTCACCTAGACATTACACACATCCACATCCATCATCCATAGACAAAACTCCCCCATGGTTGCTCACACTCATAGAAACACCCATTCACCCCACACACACACACACACACACACACACACACACACACACACACACACACACACACACACACACACACACGCAATGACTCACACTCACCTAGACATTACACACATCCACATCCATCATCCATAGACAAAACTCCCCCATGGTTGCTCACACTCATAGAAACACCCATTCACCCACACACATGCCCCAACAGGTGCGCACACACACACACACACACACACACACACACACACACACACACACACACACACACACACACACATACACAAAACCAGACTCATGATTTCCTATATAACCATCCTAGTATAAACATCTAAGCAGACACATAGCCCCCCCCCACACACACACACACACACACACATACAAACATATGCTTAGACAGATATTCATGTAGTTTCAGTCATGGCACTACAGCCATGTACATATACTTCCACACATATAGACACAATAATATACCCTTCACTCTTGTTTTCCCTGAAGTTACCTGCACTTTGAGTATTTCAGTTGGAGTGAATGGGTGTCAGTCAAGTTTTGGCAGTTCAATTTTGAGTGAGCAATTTGGGACAATTCAAAAAGCAAAACACCAGCAAGCAGTGGCAATATTGACAAACTTTTTATTACTTGGTGCAAAAGCACATAAGGAGTAAAAATCAGACTGGTTTCAGCTATACTGTTACTTAGCCTTCATCAGTGTGAATGCATTAAACATATTATTCCTTATATATAATTAGAAATAAAGCATGTGACCAATTAATGTATGGCATCATAGAAGATAAATAGGCAATACTTCCTGCATTACGACTGAGAACCTACCTACCTGGTCAATAAGCACCCCCTTCTAATTAATCCTGCTATCTCAACTGCATCCTTAGGATACATTCATCCTAAACTCAAAGTCCCTCCTGCCAAAGGATTCAAGGAAGTACATTTTGACTCCAGCAACCAAACTGTTTACTGTATTGTTCTCTTATTAAGTTTGAATTCTCTAGTGTCTGTATAAGACTCAGTCCTGAACCAGGAACCCAGCAGCCAGACCCTGCTCTCCCCCAATGTAGTAACTCTTCTCTTCCTTTGTAACTAAGAACTGAGTTACCTCTTACTTGCTTTTCTCTACCCTACCAACTCACTTAAATCTACCTTCTGACCTCTAGGTGACACCCTTCACTTGCTTGTGTTATATCCCTTATTCCCCTCTCCAGTATCAAAACCCTCACTACTGTTTACTTTCATTCTCCCCTTTTCCCCCTCCTCTCTGTATCTGACTGTCTAGTACTTACCCCTCTATTAGCTACATTCCCCTTTCCCCTCACCACTATCCCCTGTAACCTAACTATTGTAGTAGTTTGCCCATTCACCTGGAATTCCTAGAACTCCTCTACTACCTCTTGCTGCTGATTGTCTCTGTGATTCTCATCCTTTACTTGCTCTAACCTGCTCCATTCGTCCTGCGGGCTCATTCCGCTCCCCTACCTTACCCCCAATTCCCACTCACCACCAGTGGTTCTAAACTTATACCTCTCTAACCACTCCCCCATTTTAGCTCACCAACCACACTCTACCTCCCTCCCCTCTAGCTCAACCACTACCCATCCACCTATATCTTTAAATCACACACAAATTCTTTCTACTCTTCCTATCTGCTTTTACACTTCTACTTCCCAATTTTTCTTCCATATACGATCCTATCACTATGCCTCCACCTCTAACCTCAAATTATTTAAAACATATCCTCCTTTTTTACTTTTTCTTTACCTTATGCTACTCTACCTTCTGACCTCATATGAACAAATTAGACTCAAAGAACCATACATTTTCACTCAGCATACTAACTCACCTTCCAAAAACACATTCCATCCATTCTCAAACATTATTTCTTCTCCCAACAACCTTCTTGCAAAATTTCACAGGAAATTCCACATTTCTTACACTAATCACATATACAGATAATCTTTACACATCTTCACCAAACCCTTTAACCTAAAAATAAGATTACTTCTCTCCCTTCTAGCAGGTGACATTCATCCCAACCCTGGCCCAAATAACACTGCTACTATTAACCCCCTCTGTCCTCCACCCTCATACTGAAACTTATCCTCCAAACCCCCAAATTCCCTCTCTATAGCTCACCTTAACATCCGTAGCATTAATAATAAAATTGCCCACCTCCATGCACTGCTAGACACTCATTTGACACCCTTTGCCTGTTTGAAACCTGGCTCAAACCAACAACCCAAAACAGGGAGATTACTTCCCCTGGCTGTAACATCTTCAGACTAGATCACAAAGCCAAAAAGGGTGCTGGGATAGCAATTCTTTATAAAACCAGATTGCAAATGACTGTCATCCATGAAAAACCTCCCTCTGTAAGTAATGCTGAAATCCTTATCTCCAAACTCCAGCTTAATTCCCTCAAATCCATCTATATAATCTGCACCTACCCCCCCCCCCCCATGGAAATAACATTAGTACCCTAGAAGAGATCCTTAGCTGGCTCGCTATTCAATTCCCTCAAGAAACCGTAGTCCTGAGTGATGTCAATATAGAATGGAAAACCTGCACCTGTCTGCACCCTCCCTCCCTCCTAAATCTTCATGGTTTTTCTCAAACCATTCTTGCCCCAACTAGAACTAACAAATCTAACAACAAAGAAAGCATATTGGATTGGATTCTGATAAACAGTCACCAACATACTTATACAGTAGGTACACTACCAGATGATTTAAGTGACCATGCTCTTACTTACCTAATCAGACATAAAACTGCTACCCCTAACCTAACTAAATACAAAATGGTCAGACAAATAAAAACTTTAATTCTGAAAGCTTCCTAGCAGAACTCAATGTTTGCAACTGGTCCCCTCTTAAACTACTGCCTCTTGATGATGGTGTAGCTTACTTCAACTCCAAGTTCCTTTCTATTCTAGACTCTCATGCTCTCTTAATATCTATTAGAATAAGCTCAAAACCTGCTCCTTGGCTCTCAAAAGAAACACGGCCTAAAATTATCCTGAAAAACAAACTCTGGACCAAGTACCGTAGCACTGAAGATCCCACTGACCAACTTAACTTTAGACAAATCAGAAACTCCACCAAAAATGCAGTACTTCTAGATAAAAGAAACTACTACTGCCATTTACAGCAAACTAACCAACAAAATCCACAAAAGTTCTGGGCAGGAATAAAGAGTCTCTTAAAACCTGGCCACTCTGACACCCCTAGCCCCATAGGCACTTCCCAAAACAACCCTAAACAAACCGCTGATGCCTTCAATACATTCTTTACTGAAACTGTCCAGTCTCTTGCTAATCAATTATCCCCCGATAGCACCTTTCAGTCCACCTCCCCTAACACTTCTATTCCCACATTTCAACTACAACCAGTACCTACATCACTTATCTATTCTCTTCTCCACAAACATAAAGCCTCCTCTCCATCTGATGACCTTCTGCCTGCTCAGTATTTAAAAACTGCAGCCAAACCACTAGCCTATCCCATTTCCATTCTGATTAACAGAACCATAGGCTGTATTCCTTCTGTCTGGAAAATTTCACATATCATTCCCCTGCATAAAGGTGGAAATTCAACAGAACTCTCAAACTACCGACCCATAGCCCTACTCTCCCCCCTGGCTAAAATCATGGAAAAATGCATACAAAAACAACTTCTTAATCACCTGTTGAATAACAACTCACTTACTGACTGTCAACATGGCTTCAGACCTTTCCACAGCACCACTTCAGCCGTCCTTTCTTTTACTGACTGTATCAACAAAAATCGAAATAATAATATCCTTACCTCTGCTCTCTTTATTGATCTATCCAAAGCCTTCTATATGGTCAATCACCAGATACTGTTAAATTTACTTAAAACATTCTCACTACACTCAAGAGCTATAATGTGGTTCCACTCCTATCTTCATAACAGGCAACAGGCAGTGCTCTGGCACAGTAAATTATCCAACCACCTGCCCATTACCCTCGGATACCACAAGGTTCTATACATGGCCCCCTGCTGTTTTCTATTTTTATTAATGATCTTCATACCAGTATTTCCTCTGCAACCTGTATACAATACTCTAATGATTCTACTTTGATTTGTTCTGCTTCATCCCCCTCCAAACTGCACTCTATCACCCAACAGACTTTCCAAACTGTTGAAACCTGGTTCCTACAATGATGCTTAATCCTAAACCCCAAGAAAACCAAACTGTTACTGTTCTCTCCCACCCGAAAATCCTCTCCTCTCAACTTCTCTGTCTTGTTTAGTAATGGCACTAACATATCACCTGACCCCACTACCAGGCTCCTCGGAGTAGAGCTAGAGAATAACTTATGCTTTGACTATCACATCAACAACTCCATAAAATTAGTTAACAGAAAACTAGGCTCCCTGTATAGAATTAAACCATTCCTTACTCCACTTACAGAACTTTGATTGCCCATACCCATCTGATTTCTTCCCTCCTTTATGCCTCCCCTATTTACACATACCTGTCCAAATCTAACCTCTGCAAACTGGCTGCTGCCTGTAACAGAATTGCCAGATTTGCCTCTGGCTCTACTTTTAGAACCCACCAGTGCATAAACGTAAAGCAATTAGGATGGCTTGAGCTGCAAAATCTGATCTTATATCACCAGCTATCCTTAGTCCATAAAATCCTCTACAAACCCACTAACACCCCTATACTCACCTCCCTTATCACTCCTTACTGCAACCTTAAAAGCCTACGTTCTTCTAACAAATGTCTTATATCAACTCGCAAATCCAATAACTTGGCAGGCAAATCCTTGTTCTCAAACACAATAGGTAAAGCCTGGAACTCTCTTCCTGACAACCTCACTGCTTTCTCTTCTTTTCCCTGTTTCAAATCCCACCTCAGAACTCACCTCAAAACTCACTGGCTCTGCCCCTGCACTAACCCTGACTAGCTTTCAATGTGCTACTAGTACTTTCTATTCTTCTTCATACAAATCTTACACTAAATCTTTTCTATTGTCATGCATAATTTGTATACCCTTAGTCTGTAATTAATTTCTAATTGTTGCTTCTGTAAGAACATGTTAATGCTAATACTATTATATTTTTTCTTTTTTTCAAAACAGGTTTATTGTTTTAACATATAAGAGAAATATCATAACAATTTTATACAAGTAATTAAAAATAGGTATTATTATAATATTCAACAAAACAACTAAAGTATTTACAAAGACATCCACTACAATCAGATCAATTAATTAAACTAAAATACCGTGCTATTGAAATTAGAATTTTTTTAACAAATTTTGTAAATTATCCCATACAATATAATATGATGTTTTTCTAGATGTTCTCATTCTAATTGTACTTATTTCCATATGGCACATTATATTCATAACATTTTTAAATTCATTGAACGAAGGAGGTGTATCTGAAATCCAATTTCTAGTTATTATTTTCCTGGCCACTGCTAGGATAGACCATAACAAGGGAAGCTTAATCTTTTTAACACATTGAGGTACAGGTGTGTTGAATAATATAAGAGACTTAGAAATAATGAAATTATCTGTAAAAAGAGCCTGCAAAAATTCATTAATTGACTTCCAGTATTCTTTCAACTTCATACAGTCATAAAACATATGAGCCCAGTCAGCATTAATTTCTACATTACATCTCTTACATAGATTATCTTTATTATTTATTTTATTCATCATCAAAGGTGTATAAAAGATCTATGTAAAAATTTCCATGTATAAAGTCTCCAGACAATGGAAGATGTAGTTCTATAAGCAGATTCCAATATATATTGTTTATCTTGTTGAGTTGGTGGGTCCCCATTAATAGAGGTGAAATAATTCCAGTATGAATCTACACTGTAAAAGTTTCTTGTCTGATAATTTTATGTATATATGAAAGTTTACCTTTATCAGAAACTTTATGCTGTAAATTTAATATCAAGTAATCAATCAGTTTTGGAATAGATTCTTTAACTGTTATAGACATTAGATCTATTCTATCAATGAGATGTTGTCTAAAGATCTGAACCTCTAACCAGCAAGTTTCTCTTAGATCAAATTCTTGTTTTAAGAAATCTAGATTTTTAACTTTATTATCAGATATCAGCTGATACCAGTACTTTAGATCATTATCTATAGCTAAATGAGCTCCTTCAGAAGTAGATGACATAAGCATACCCTGAGTATACATTATAGGGAATACAATAAAATTCCATTCCCTATACTTAGGGTGCATGAATATAAAGTTACGATAACTAATAATAATATTTAATGGGTAACAAACCATATGTTTAGGTGTAATAGGTGAAGTACAAAATTCCTTTAGCAACCACAACATGGAGTTATTTACAATCATATTTTTATGTGTTAAGGAGATTTTCATGAAGTGCATACTAATTAGCTCCCAATAATCTTTCCATTTTGTGATATATGACTGATCTATTAATAAAGTAATAACTTTTATAATAGAAGAGATAATATATAAATTAAAGTCTGGAAAAGAAATACTCCCTTGAGACCAGCTATTAGTATGTTTCTTTAATGCAATCCTAGGTCTATTAGGTGCCCATAAGAAATTTAACATTAGTGTATTCAGTTTCTTGATAATTATTTTTGTAGGTGAAAGTATTATTGATTGTATTAAGTATAAAATCTTGGGGAATATTATCATTTTAATAATTGTAAGTCTCTCCTCCATAGTAAAAAAACATATTATTCCAGGTATTAAAAAGATTTTGTATATTAAGAAAACAGGTATTATAGTTATTGTATATAATAGATTTAATATCTTTAGATAGTATTATACCTAAATAAGTTATCTGACCTGAATTGGGTACATATTTAGTAAAATCACTAATGAGAATATTTTTCGTGTATATATAGGTAGTATTTTAGTTTTTCTTCATTGAATATTAAACCAGAAATACTTTTAAAATTCATCATTTTATCAAATAAAGACTGCATAGAAGAATTAGATCCTGCTGATGTAATTAGAACATCATCTGCAAAAAGTTGAATTTTTGATGTTGTATTTTTGTCTATTTCAAAACCCTCTATGTCAGTACTTTTCCTAATCAAATTAGCCCAAGGCTCCATTACTAAAGTGAATAATAGTGGAGAAAGTGGACATCCTTGCTTTGTACCTTTAAGAATGGGTATTTTTTGTGAAACATATGTTCCTACCTTAATATAAGCCAGTGTTCCTTTGTATAAATGCTCAATTAAATTTACAAATGCATCAGAGAAGTTTGTGCATTTCAGTAAGATAAACAGATAGTCCCAACTTACTGAATCAAATGCTGAACCTATATCAAGACTAATAAGTGTTAAATCTTTCTTTTTCCTATTTGCAAAATCAATTAATGTTAAAGTTCTTCTTATATTATCAAAAGTATTTCTATTTACAATGAAGCCCGTCTGATCTATATCTATAATGCCGGGGATGATTGTCTTCAATCTATCAGCAAAAATACTCATAAACATTTTATAATCAACATTAAGTAATGAGATGGGTCGATATGAAGAACATCTAGTTGGATCTTTATTAGGTTTTAAAATTGGTGAAATAAATGTATATTGCCAAGATGGGGGGGTTACTAACTCAGTTTGGGCCAAAATAAGAACCTTATGTATTAATGAATATGTAGTTTTAGAAAGGATTTTATATATCTCTGGTATAATACCATCGTTACCCGGTGCTTTGTTTGATTTAAGCTTATTTATTTGTGTAATAACTTCTGTATATGAAATACTCTTGTCCAATAGTTTAATCTGTTGTTTATTAAGCTTTTTATTCATGTTTGTGGTTATAAACTCCTTTATTTTATCTTTAGGTTCCATGTTAATGTTGTTATGATTAATCTTGTGAAAGTGATTTCTAAATTCATCCAGTATTTCTGGTATACTAGAAACATTCTTCTTTTTCCTTAGAGAAAAGATTTCTTTGATATGGTTTTGTTTATTCAATCTTTTTTGTTTTATTTTTAAGTCTATGTAAGTATTTGGGGCTTATTGAATAAGACAAAAACTTATATTTCTCTAAAGTTATTTTAACTTTATGAGTTAAAATGTCTTTGTATTTCTCATTTAGTTTGTTTATTTCTTCAATAACTTTCTTTTCCATAATATTTTC
Organism: Protopterus annectens; assembly: GCF_019279795.1. Taxonomy (NCBI): domain Eukaryota; kingdom Metazoa; phylum Chordata; order Ceratodontiformes; family Protopteridae; genus Protopterus; species Protopterus annectens. The sequence continues at coordinate 1,340,515,952 of NC_056731.1, forward strand.
TTTATTATTATGTTTATAAGAGTCTAATTTACTTTGAATATCTAACAATTCCTTATCCCAAGATTTCCTTTTATTATTATACCATCTGATACTTTGTCCATATAGATATGATTTTAAGGCATCCCAAACATAGACAATGGAGACTTCAGGAGTATTATTTATGTCTAGAAAATGTTGTACTTCTGAAAGTATATATTCTTTATAGTCTTTTAGCTGAGTTAAGTATGCTGGTATCCTTTTGATCTGAACATTATGAGTATTTTTATCATGAATTCAAAAACAATTGAGTTATGATCAGATATAGGACATGAAATGATTTTGGAATTAATTAAATCTGTTACCATCTGGTTAGAAATAAAGACCCTATCTATTTTTGAATAAGTTTTGTATCTGTTAGAAAAAAGGTGTATGGTAATGATTTTGAATCTATCTGATTATTAATATCATTCAAATGATAAGAATTAGCAAAATCATTTAAATGTTTTGAATTAGATGTAATTCTTCTTTTCCTTATAGTGGTAGTATCACTTTCATGTAGTATACAATTAAAATCACCAGCTAAAATAATATCCCTATAGAGAATGATATGATCTTATCAATATGATGTTTCACTGTATTAATACCAATTCCAGGTATCCAATATACATTAATTAAAGTGTAAGTCATCCCATTAATTTGTATTGTAACCATACAAAACATTCCTTTGTCATCCTGATAAGACTTAATGGTTTTAGGAATGGGCATACTTTTGTTCCATAAAATAGCCACTCCTCTTTTTTTCTGAGTGTGCTCTGAACTAACCAATACTGTATACTTATTAGTGGCTAGTTTATCAATATCTTTTTCAAGAGATGGGTTTCTTGCAGGAAGACTAGATTGGCCTTGTGTAAATTAATGTATCTTATTAGGCTTGCCCTTTTACATGGATTATTCAATCCATTAATGTTTAAAGAAATTCCTTTTAAAGATGTCATTTGGCATTTTTAAAACTCAAGAATCTTATGATCGAAATAACAAATAACAAGATAAATAATGTTACATCTCCTCTTTTAGGTGTACCTTTAAATATAGCTGTATTTATTAAATCTCTTATGGGATTTTGTATAGGATTCAATTTTGTTTGTAGTGACAATGAGTGTACAGAATATATTGTGGATGTTAAAACTATATACATATAACAATGAACAAGTGAAAATAATGTAAGGATTAAACCTTGCATCCAGCCTGGAGTTGAAAACTCCAACTTAGAGTAGTATTTACTACTCAAGTTAACCCCCTACCCTAAGCAGCAGTACCTCAGCTACCACCTTATCAATTTAATACTAGTTATATTTAACTGAGGTTAACAGTTTTCAATTCAATTATCTATCAAGACAAAACTACACATTTGGTAAAACAGCATCATATAAACTAAAATAAACTTATTTTTTTTTTCTTTTTTTTCCTTTTTTTAAAAACTGTTCATGCTACTATATAGATCTATGTAATATATAACACTTATATTCAAATAGCATTCAAATAATCTTGATGTTAGAAATCAAGAGGAGAGAAAATTAGGTTCTAACATTCATTTAAATCAAAAACTTTGGCTAATATGATTCAGACATTACATATATTAAGATGCATCTATTTTCTGTCATGTGAAAACTATTAACAGCTTCCAAAAAAAAAAAATCTTGAATTGTTTATATATGAGCATTTACTTAAACTCATTATTGTCAATAAAGTAAAATATTGTATTCATAAAAATTATTATAAATCATATTGCATAGTTATGCAAATTCTCAGAAACACTTGCATTATTAAAAAAAAAAAAAAAAAAAGCCATCACACACATACACACAGACACACACACACATACACACACACATACACACACACACACACACACACACACACACACACACACACACACACACACACACACACACACACATACACACACACATATATATATATCTGATCTCACTGAGTTGTGTCTTTGTTGAGCACTGTCCTACTTGCTGTCCCTAGAATAAATCTGTCTGCTTTATAGAAAATAATGCACAGCAAACACATTTTAGTAACCAGATTTTACAATCATGCTAACCTACTGCTTTAAGATATATCACATGACATTTCTTCCAGAATAGAATTATAAAATTGTTTATGCTTGTCAATCAGATGAATTAAATGAATTATAATAAAGTATATGTTTGGAACAGAAGTTTTTAACACAGATTATTATGCTGCTGTTAAGTAGATTTTCAAAAACATTTAAATAAATGTTTCATTTTCTATGCCTTCTAAAATAAGACATTTACTTACTACAAGAAACTACATCATTTAAACTCATCATAACTGACATATTTTATGAATAGAGTATTTTTCCTGAATCTGTGGTGTGTCAGTATGATAACTAGGTCAGAGGTTATACTAACTGCTTTCAGTTTCTCTGTGAGAATTCTGTGTGTTGAAGCTTTTGAAGTAGTTCATGGACACTGTGCAAGAGACAGCCCACATCCCAGATTGTCTCCCTTAACAATTTGGCAGGAAACTTATTAAAACTTGTGACAAACATTCATTTTGTCAATAGAGTAAAATATTGTATTCATAGAAATTATTATAAATCATATTGGATAGTTATGCAGATTCTCAGAAACACTTGCATTATTATATAAAAAAAAAAAAAAAAAAGCCATCACACTCACACACACACATACACATACATACACACACACACACATACATACACACACACACACACACACACACACACACACACACACACACACACACACACACACACACACACACACACACATATATATATATCTGATCTCACTGAGTTGTGTCTTTGTTGAGCACTATCCTACTTGCTGTCCCTAGAATAAATCTGTCTGCTTTATACAAAATAATGCACAGCAAACACATTTTAGTAACCAGATTTTACAATCATGCTAACCTACTGCTTTAAAATATATCACATGACATTTCTTCCAGAATAGAGTTATAAGATTATTTATGCTTGTCAATCAGATGAATTAAATGAGTTATAGTAAAGTATATGTTTGGAACACAAATTTTTAACACAGATTATTATGCTGCTGTTAAGTAAATTTTCAAAAACATTTAAATAAATGTTTCATTTTCTATGCCTTCTAAAATAAGACATTTACTTACTACAAGAAACTACATCATTTAGACTCATTATAACTGGCATATTTTATGAATAGAGTATTTTTCCTGTATCTGTGGTGTGTCAGTGTGATAACTATGTCAAAGGTTATACTAACTGCTTTCAGTTTCTGTGTGAGAATTCTGTGAGTTGAAGTTTTTGAAGTAGTTCATGGACACTGTGCATGAGACAGCCCACATCTCAGATTGTCTCTCTTAACATTTTGGCGGGAAACTTATTAAAAACTAGTGACAAACATTCATTTAGTAGTGTAAATGTATGTAAACATGACAAAACCTTCACAATGTATTCCACAGACCATTACAGCCTCTTACTTCTTTTCAGAAAGAGAAGCAAATTGAATCACAGCTTGCCATTAAATCTTCAGATATTTTGACTGGTTATGAAACAAAACATTATAACTGACATATTTTATGAATAGAGTATTTTCCTGAATCTGTGATGTGTCAGTGTGATAACTATGTCAGAGGTTATACTAACTGCTTTCAGTTTCTCTGTGAGAATTATGTGAGCTGAAGCTTCTGAAGTAATTCATGAACAATGTGCATGAGACAGCCCACATCTCAGATTGTCTCTCTTAACATTTTGGCGGGAAACTTATTAAAAATTAGTGACAAACATTCATTTAGCAGTGTAAATGCATCTAAACATGACAAAACCTTCACAATGTATTCCACAGATCATTACAGCCTCTATGTAAGTGAAATTAAGCCCAAAATTACCAACAAGCAATAAAACTCAACATTCTTCTCCCAACTCAATTTTCATACAAATCCTATTATTCACTGTGCCCACACAATCAAAAGCATTTCTATATATTAATAAAGAAAAGAAAAAGAGAGTAGAAAATAAAAGGGAGTGAGGCAGAAATAAAAAAATGTAAGAGAAAGCTGTAAGAAGTATATACATTGGAATGTTACTTACTGTTTATATTAATAGAGTTAAAAATAAAACATATTATTTACTCTTATTTAGTTCTGATTATTATTAGTTAAAGCATAACAGATTATTTACAAACAAGCATAGGCAGTATAATCAAGAAAGTATAATTAGAAATAGCATTTGAAGAACTTATAAAAACTTTTACAAGGAATAAATATGTTATTATTCTATTAATGATATTTTCATTACTGTTCACTCCCTGCCCTCCCCCACCCTTTACTCACTACATAATCTAAATAGAATGTCATTGTTTAAACAAAGAAAATAATAAAAAGAGAAGGAAAAAAAAGGTAAAGATAAAAAATGTATCAAATTACTAACCTTACTTCTTTTCAGAAAGAGAAACAAATTGAATCACAGCTTGCCATTAAATCTTCAGGTATTTTGACTGGTTATGAAACAAAACATTTCTTAGCACATAGAGAATAACTTTGATTAAATCTTTTCCAAAATATTTGTGGCTTTCTGGAAATGCAGGAACTATATTCAAAAAGATTAATAATGAACTAAAATGATGACAGAGAAAAAAACATATAACAAATCATTTGTTTTTAGTCTCTTCTTCTTCTCTGAAGTCTTCCACGAAGCTTCAGTTGCCAATCTCTTTAATGAAGAACTAGCCCATTCCATTTCTTCTATTTTATCCAAAATCCTTTTTTCTTTGACAAACAGTAAAGCAGAGTCTAAATCATCAAAAACCTTAGGACCATCAGGAAGGAAGATTTTAAGCTTGGCAGGAAACAGAAGGTATGTTTTAAACTGTGCTTTTTTAAGCTCCCTTATTAGTGGCAGAAAAACTTTTCTTTTAGCTATTGCCATGGAAGAATAGTCATTGTCAAAACGCACAGTTGTCTCATTAATCTTAACAGGAGCTTTAGCCCAAGCAGATTTAAGAACTATCTCTTTATCAAAAGATGATAGAAATCTAACTATAACTGATCTAGGATATTTTTTGTTAGAGTTAGTATTAGCTATAGATCTATGTGCTCCTTCGATACCAAAAGAGAATGCTTCTGTTAAGTCTAAAGTTTTAGGGAGCCAAGTTGTTAAAAAAGAAGTAATATTGTTACCTTCAATATTTTCTGGCAGTCCAAAAATCCTAATGTTATTGCGCCTAGATCTATTTTCCAGGTCATCCAGCTTTGTTTGTAAATGTGTATTTTGTTTCAGCAGAAACTCAATGTTGATTTCCTCTTCTTGGATTCTATTTTCCATGTCATTCACAGCTTCTTCTATGCCTGTCATCTGGATCTTCTGTTGTTGCAAGTCTGTATGTAACAGGTCTATTTGTTTTGTAGTTTTTTCTTTGAAGGTGTCTATTTTAGTATCCATTTTATCCATTTTATCAGTAAGTTGCTGGATTATAATTATCAGAGACTGAAGTTCTTTCTTGATGCTGGAGTCTTGAGAATTTGTCTTACTGGAACTCATTTCAGACTGATAAACTGACAGGAAAATTTCCACAGTGATTTCTGACAGGAATATTGTTAAGATTTCCTTTCTTTTTTAGATATAGTTCAAGAACTATATAAAACAAACGTATTTAGAAAGAAAATTACTTCAAAAATTATTTTTTTAAGTAATTAATTCCTGTCAGTGTAATGAAATTGGTGGAGCTGAAGAAATCTGCTGCTATCCTGTGTTCATCCTTGGCCACGCCCCCCACTATTATATTTTTTCTCAATGAACTAAATTTGTAAATTCCGATATTAATGTCTATATCTGGAGCTTTTCTCCCTGGGCCTCTGCTGAAAATGGACATATATCCAGCTGGACCAGCCCAGTAAACAAATGTAAAATAAAAAAATAAATAAATAAAAATCTACCTATGTGTTTTAAAGAGCACAACACTGTTATCTAAACCTTCATAGCAATGAACCCCTATAGTGAGCACCATACAAACAGAATCATTTCAAGGCTTACTTGTAACCAAAAACATAATTGCTAAATAAGACAGGTGTAGCTATTAAATTGTCCCATAGAAACATATTAGATAATAGCAATTCAATAAGTAAACCTTAGGTGATGCAGTTGTTATGATTGTAAAACATTCATTTGGTATACAATGTGTCCAAAAAATGAGTTATAAAGGCCCAATTAATGTATGGCACCAAGGGAGATGAATAGGCAGTACTTATTTAGCTGTATTTTGTAAAGAACACAATACTGTTGTCTAAACCTTCATAGCAATGAACCCGTATAATGAGCACCATACAAATATAATCATAGCATCATAAAATTTCAAGGCTTACTTGTAACCAAAATCACAATCAAGACAGGTTATACATGTTAAAAACTGTGTGGAAAATATGGAAAGGGAGAACCTCCTTCAATATAAAGAAAAACCTAAAGGTGGGGGATTCCACTTAAGGTTTGTGACTACTTATGGTCGTGACACTAGGGTATCGATGGACAGTGTCCAATACCACTGGAATATCCTGTTGGCTGACAATAGATTAAGTGAAATTTTGGGAACCGAATGTCAACTTTCCTTTAAGAAAGGAACACATTTTGCAGCACATTTCAATCATTATAAACATCAGCATGAGAAGGATAAACAGTATTCCCAAGTTACACTTTCATGGGATCCCTTAATCGGTTGTTTCCCATGCGGACACTGTGTGCATTGACCTAGGATCCTTAAAACAAAAACTTTCAGTAGTAAAAATAGTGCTCAGATCTTTGACATTTCATTTTTTGCAAACTGTCATACCGACTGGTTAATATACCTTGCTAGCTGCGGCTGTTCAGCTTTTTATATAGGGCAAACATCAAGGCCATTGAAGTTTAGAATGTCTGAATACCTCAGTGACATTAAACATCATAAACCAACTAGTGCCTTATATAAACATGCCATACTACATAAAAATGCTGTATTCAGCTTTACAGTGATTGCTAGAATAGGGGGGTCCAGATCCCATAAATCCGGTTGGCATGAAATATTAAATACCAAGGAGAAAAAAATGGATCATTAAGTTAGGGGGTCTATTTAAACCTGGACTAAATGAGCACCTTTAATTGGTCACATGCTTTATTTCTAATTATATATAAGGAGTAATATGTTTAATGCATTCACACTGATGAAGGCTAAGTAACAGTATAGCCGAAACTGGTCTGATTTTTACTCTTTATGTGCTTTTGCACCAAGTAATAAAAAGTTTGTCAATATTGCCACTGTTTGCTGGTCTTTTGCTTTCTGAATTGTTACATTTGGATTGAGACCTTGCAGCTGATGTACCTGTGGAGTTTACTTCATATTGAGCAATTTGGGAGCCTCAGACATTTTCCATGAAGAGTACATGGCTAATTAGCATCAGCTTTTCCCCCACACTGCTGCATTAACATGAAGCTTTACCCTCTAGACCTCTCCTCATTCTGAGGCCCCCATGGGGTGGCCACACTGGTAGAGTATTCTATAAATTCACATAGTGTAGTGCAAATGAGAAACCTTCCAAGTTAAGGTTTTCACATTAGACTAATAATTTCTGTATACCAGGGTCAATGTTAGATTGGATTTGAAACTGACTTTGCATTTGTCTTTCAAGTTCCAACAACAAGTCACTTTGTTCTTTTTTTTTTTTTTTTTTGATTTGTAATGTCTTGATTTTGCACTTTTAACCTTCCTTTCATATTTCACTACTTATGCTTGCACAGTCAGCTGAGAAAGCCTATTGGATAAACCAATCATCTTTTTGTGTGTTTTACTTTGCCGCATCTTTTGTTGGTCAAGGTCAGCTAGCAAAATGTAAATCTCTCCATTATTTTATTTTCCTGTTCACAAATCATCTATTCTACCATAGGTAGGAGCGCTTCCTGCTTGAAGACAGCATCATGTGCCTGTCTAATATTTCTACCTTCACAGTTAATTCTCTAACTTCATCCTACAAGCTTATATAGCACTGTGAGAGTTTCATCTACTTTATATTGTTTTTGGTTACCCTTTGTTGTACAGATATATTTCCTATAATAAACTCCAATGCATTTTCTATAAGTTATTGTTCCTGAACAATACTCATGTTCTCCTTTCAGCACCACTATTCCAGTTGTCTTAGAATTGGAGATAGAGTCATTACTTCCAAGCTTTACTTTGTATATTTGCAACACTGAACTGCAAACCATTTGTTTAGTCCTGCGTATTAGAGATCCTCTGTTACAAAGCACTTCTAGTCTGTTGTGGAATAATTAGTTAGGTAGCACTGCTTTCACTGGTTAACATCTCATACTGCTGTACTTCAGAAGAGTTTTGTCTGTATCCATGATAGCAGCACAAGTATTTTGTTTTTGTTCATTACTTATTTTTCCTTTCATTTTCAGTGCAGACAACTCACACCCAATTTAATAAGTCTGCACACAATTTTCTTTCTCTTATTATACAGCAGTGACTCCCACCTTTTTGATTCATGAAGGTTTATTTTCAAAATCAACACAAGTGTATTGCCTTACCCAGCAATAAACCCCTTTTTCCTGCCAGAAGGTTTATCCTCTTCAAAACAACACATTTCTTTTTGCTTTACTCAACAATGGACTCCTTTTCCTGTCAGATTGTTTAACCTTTCATAGAAAGACATTCATCTTGCATTTATCAACCATGAACCTTTTTTTTTTTTGTTAATGGGCTTCACTTTTAAAAACAACAACTTTTCACTAGCTTTATACAACATTGACCCCTTTTTATCCAATGAGAGAGTTTACATTTTTAGAAACTGAACATTTTTTGCCTTACTCAACAATGAATTATCTTTATCCTATTAATGGGATTAACCTTTTAGAATCAGCTCCTTTATCTTGCTTTAATCAGCAATGAATATGCATCCTCTTTTTCCCTGTCAAAGGGTTTACCATCCCAAAAATCACATTGCATTAAATATTGTTTAAAAAATGCCAGCATTGAACTTCCAAGATGGCTGCACATTGAGTAACAGCTTAATTTCAGCTTTCCCAGTGTGAAAACAGAAACTCAAAAAGAGAGCCAGTGAATTTGTCTTTTGGGGTAAGTTCAGTTACTGGCTAGTAAGTGTACTGTCTGGATGCCAGCAATGTATTAATTTAGGAACATAAAGAAAATCAACCACAAAAAGTGAGGAAAATACACTGGCTAAGAACAGTCCTGCAGCGGTTCAATAGAAAGCAATTCAAGCTCCAGATTTGTTGCAAGACATGGCTTCCAGTAATGTACAGGAAAAATAAATCAATTGCACTCAGAGCTGATTAAAATAAATGAGACACTAAGGATATTAATTCAAATAACAAAAGACTGGAAAAAAATAAAAGAAGCTTTAAAATATATTCAGATGAGCAGATAAAATACAAAAAAAAAAAATCAGAGGTCAAGATGAAGAAAGGGTTGGCTGAGTATGAGACTGCTCAAGAAGAAATGTTTCAAAAACCTGTAGAATTAGAGGGCAGAATGCGTAGCAAAAATCTGAGATATTCTGCTGTACTGGAGAAACTGAAAAGCACAGACTTTATTCATTTTATGAAACCACAAATAAGCAACTAAAATGGTATTTCAAAGCAGGACATGTTAATTGAAAAGGAACATTGCGTGTATACTCCAAACCTGGCCATGAAAAAGCAGCCAAGACCAGTATTAGTAAAGATGCAATCCTACAAGCAGAAATAGCTGATTCTAACAAAGGTGTGGCAGAAGGGCAAAATACTAAAAGATGATGACAGTATAGTGTTTGTGGAAAAATATTGATCACTATATACCAGGCAGAAGAGGAGCAAATTTATTCCAGCAATTAGGGACTGTCAAGAGGTAGGTGTGAGATTCAAGCAGCTATATCCAGCTTTCTTCAGAATATTTTTCCTGGAGTATCAAAGTCAGTTTTGATGCATAATAGGCTAAGGAGGAAATACAAAAGTTTGTCCAACAAAAAAGTGAGATATCAAACAGGGGACTCTGCGTCTTATTCTTCTAATAATAAATCTTATAGAGAGATTTTGCCAATGAAAGCTTTCTCAATCTTCCAATGGAAAATGTTTGAGAGACAAGAAAAGCACAGGAGTCAACTAGAAGAACTGGGAGTGCATTGGAAATTGGGATGGTGGAATACATAAGTAGAACCTAAAACAGCACCTAAACTTCTAGCTCTGTTCTTGTTCACACTCTGACTTTCTCTCACTCTTTCTCTCTCTTTCAAATCTCTAACCTATCATCAACCTCTAACTCTCCAGCTTTTCTATCTTATCCTTTTAATAATTTAAATAAACCCTATCTATATTTAAAACTATATGCTGATTTTCATCACTCCCATGTAAATGAAATGTTCATATTGCCGTATATGTAAATGTAATCTGTTTATTTTTGTATGACAAATCAAATCAAATTGTATTAACTTCTGTGTTGATTGTATATTTGCCCATTGCATGATTCTTAAATCCCCATTTCTACTTTTAGGAAAATGAAAGTCTTTTTTCTCTAGAATTTATTTTGAAATTTTTGTAACTTTAATGGAGCATTTCTTCCCAGACCTCTGTTGAAAATGGGCATGAGTACCCAGTTGGGCCATCCTGGTAAACAAAAGTCAATAAATAAATAAATGAACCAGACACTGGTGATGGAAGATGGAGATCAAGAGGAAGAAAATCAGCAACTCTGAAATTAATGAATAAATGTGGGATTACAAAGCCTTAATTACATTTGTGAAATATGGCTGAACAAGAGAAACTGGAAATATTTGACTTTCCTGACTTTGTTAAACTTGTAGGGGAATCCAAAGCATTTGCCCTATCTCATGTCATTAATGTTTGGAAGAAAATTAAAGGAAAGGGAAGAGGAGGATAACAATTTATTGTAAGTAAAACAATTTTGTTCTTGAAAGTATTTTTATGAAACATTTCATAGCATAAATTGCATTTTATATAGTAAAACATTTTCAGTTATTTTTGTGTTATAAATATAATAAAATAAACAGGTGCCCCATTTTCCTTCTTTGTTCTTTGATATTTTTCATTTTTACGAAATATAGACATTGCAATGTAAAAAGAGAAGAAAGCTGGAACAAAGCATATTTAAGATAATAGGCTGTAATCTTGGGTTGATATAATAGGCTGTAATCTTGGGTAAGTGGGAGATGGGGTATAAAAATATACAAATTGTGATATAAGTAAAGTTGATATGCTTTTTGTACTACTTTTGCATTGGGGAATGACTGGATTAAGGCCCCTGTCTTGATCTAACAACAAGTGGAAGCAAGTAAATAAGAGCAGACTGAATGTAATGAAAAGTGTTCCTATATCAAATAAATGCTCACAATGTAACATAAGAAGCTTGTAGCTGGAGGCAACTATGTATTTGGTTCATATTTTTCTATGGAGACAAGCTGATAAGAGGCCAACATTTTTAAGGCTAAAATATGTTTTCTGAAATCATTCAAGTTCTTTTCTACATCTGGGAGAGGAATAAAGATAAGACAAAAACAGAGAGCACTTAGATAAGTGGAATCACAAGCTGTTCCATGCTTCTTAGAATGCATAACCTTAATTTTAGGTCATTTAAAGCCTGTGAGTTTATCTGTCAGTCTGGGACAATTGTTCCTGTTAGGAGAGTTAAACTTCATTATTTGAAGATGTACACAGTTCTGTGTGTTTGTATTATATTAATAGGTTATGGGGTATTCTGGGAGGTGTTTGTTTGAGGATTTTCATTATAACAAAGAGACTTGTAAGATGTGACATAGTTTCAAATGGACATAACATGAAACAACTGTATAAAAGATCAACCTGACAAACATCAGTGAATGCATGTAACACAAAAGCTGAATATAGACATTTTAAAAAGCTGCTATATATAACAGGTGGGAATAATAACTTATCATAATGGCAGCGCTTTCCATATTATCTTGGAATGTGATTGGTCTCACAGAACTATATAAAAAAGAAAGAGTACTGAACTATATGCAGAGTGCAAATAGCTATGCTATGGGAGATACATTTGCAAAAAACCAAGCATGTGAATTTGATAAAGAAAGAATTTCAAAATGGTTAGCCAACACAAATATCTGAGATAAAGAAAAAGGGAAGTACTTACATTAATTGCTAGAAGATCTCCAATAGTGATAGGATAATAGAAAAAAAGATAATAATGGCAGATATGTGGTAGTAAAGGGGTACTGGCCAGGGAGGAGAATTGTGCTGGCATATATTTACCCATCTAAAACTGCTTCAATGGGGATTAAGAAAATTATTCACTTCTTATCATAATGGTAACACTTCCCATAATGTCTTGGAACATGGTTGGTCTCACAGGTATATATAAAAGAGAAAGAGCAGTGAACTGTGTTAAGAAATGCAGAGTGCAAATAGCTATCCTACATGAGACACATTTGCAAATAAATGAGCATGTGAATTTGATAAACAAAGGATTTCAGGGTGGATAGCCAACAGAATATCTGGGAGAAAGGAAAACAGAAGTACTCATATTAATTGTTAGAAGATCTCCAATAGTGATAGAATAATAGGAAACTATAATAATGGTAGGTTTGTGATAGTAAACGGCTACTGGCAAGGGAGGAAGATTACCCAGCATGTATTTATATTCCACTTAAAACTGCTTCAGTGGAGATTAAGAAAATTTGGTGAGAAATAATCAATATTCAGCAGGGAATATTACTTATACAGCATGTGGGGTTTAGAATTTGATTTACAATAGAGAGGCTGTATCTGGGGGACCTAAGAGGGAAAATATAACAAAAGAGAGTAGATTTTTGAAGGAATTTATGAAGATATTTAGTAGAGAAGATGTGAATTCAGTAGTAGGAACTGGGACAAAATGTACATATTATTCCCCAAGGTACAGCAACTGGCTAGGCTAGGCAGAAATTATATTTCACAGAGCACATGCATTTAATTGAAAGTTTTGGTATACATCCAATAACTATTTCAGATCACGCACCAATAATAACTAGGATAAAAATGCAGGCTATTGAAGCAAAAAGAGCTAGCTCTTAAAAATAGAGTCATTTATGGAATGGGTAGTGGAAAATTATTTGGGAGTGATTAGGGAAGACAGAAATTTCTTTAGAAGATATAGCTAGGGAGTAAGATAAATTATAGTGGTGTTTAAAAATAGGGTAGAAATAAAAGAAAAAAGATATTTGGTTAAAGAAGTAATAAGAATTATTTAGAGGGACTGACAAGGGTTAAAGTATTACAGAATAAGGGGAATCTTGCAGAACAAGAACAGGCACAACTGCAGAGTGCTAGAGGGAAAATAAGGGACTACCTGGATAATATGCATGAATTTAGAACAATTGCTGTTTTTTGATAATAATTCCAGCACAAAAAAACTTTAAGCACAATGGCTAAGGCAACAAAACGTAGAAAGGGATGTTGCCAAGCTTAGGGAGGCTATAACAAGGAAAATAACCAGAGATCCTGTACAAGTATTCAAATATTTCAGAAATTTTATAAAAAATCTGTATCAAACAGAGAAAGGTGGAAATCAAGAAAAAACACAAATGGAAATGCTTATGTACGAATTAAATGTGCCAAGGTTAGAGATAGACAAGGCTCAATTATTAACAGTTAGGGAGGAGATGATATAAAATGGTGATGTATAACCAATCTACAGGAATGTCTCCCAGTACAGATTTATTTATTTATTGACTTTTGATTACCTGGAAAGTCCAACTGGGTAGAACCCATTTTCAGCAGAGGCCCAGGGAGAAAAGCTCCAAATTATTAAAAAACATTTTAAGAAGAATAATTTTACAATCTTCAAAAATAAAACAAAAACACTTTAAATAATTATAACATATTAGATATAATATAAAAACATTAGTTAAAAATTGAAGCAAGGTATATGACAATCATTTAATATTTAGAGAAATTTTAGATAGTTTGTGGAGAAATTAAAGGTGAGTTAACCTAATACAAATAAGAATTGCAATATGACATGAGGGAAAAACAGACTTATGGTACCTTTAGAGAGAAAGTCAGGGAAAAGAATTAGCAGTAAGGAAGTGAGTGAAGAATAGAGAGTAAGGACATATAAGGAATGAAAAGATACCTGTTCACATTTAGGGATATAGTTTATCCTGGATTTCTGCAAGAAAAGAGACAGACTTTAGCTAGGGAGTCTTTCAGAGTGGTTTTGAAAGATGGGAGGGAGAGTATAGACCTGATGGATACAGGTAGATGGTATTACTGTGGAAGTCTGGAAGCTAGGAGAGAAGAAAGTTTAATAACATTTTAAAAGAAAGGGATATACCAACATCCTGGAAGAAAGCTGTGGTGTCTGTAATACTTAAAGATGGTAAAGATCCATCAGATCAAGCTTTATATAGGCCCATTTTAATTGTAAACCATTATAAAGTATGTATGCTAATAATAGCTTAAAAGTGTTGATAAAACTGATTGATGTGGATCAATGTGGTTTTGTGGAGGGGAAGAAAACATTTGACTATATTAATAAAACAATCATAATCCAGAGGGAAGGAAAATGTAAGAAAATACTATTATTGGTAGGTCTTGATACAAAGTAACCTAGGATTTTATGAGTAGGGCAATGGAAGCATTTGCATTCTCTGATACAGGAATATTGTTAATTAGTAGGATATATGAGGGATCGGAGGCGAAAATTAAAGTGGGAGGGGTTCTTTCTGATAATTTCGGTCTGAACAGAGGAACCAGGCAGGGGTGTCCTCTTTCTCTTTTGTTATTTCAGCTATATTTAGAACCACTGGCAAAGAAAATAGTGTCTATATTATCTTATCGCAAGCTGAGTTTGTCAAAAACCTAATGATCGGCACCAAAATGTCGATCTACAAAAAGAGCGAAAGCTTCTAATATCGAAACTGAACATGTTGAAATGTTATGGTTGGCCACTTCGCAACCCGTGCTGTAGAGAATGTAAATGATAGATATTTGTGTGACATACTGTGTAAATGTAAAAAACTAAAATGAACACCTGTGTAATAAATGGTTATTCCTTACCATACTAAGCTGTATATACAGTGAAAAGGAAAGCATTCAATTCTGTACAACCTGTGTGTAAAAAAGAAAATATGTGAGTAAAACCAAAGTGAAAATGTTATTGGTGCGTTCATGTCATACACAAATCAGCTACATTTTCAAAAGCATAGCGATGGCAGTCAAAAACTCTATAGGGGTGCATTCTGACTGTTTCTCTAACACTGTTTGCATCCTGTACTGTCTCTCAATTGTTTTCCTTTTCTTCAGTGAAGCTACAGAGCCTGCCATAAGTTGTAAACGAACTTCATTTACTTTATTTTGTTCCCTAACCAAAACGTGCAGGACAGCAGATATATCGCACATACGTTTGCCTAATAGACATCTCACACGCCTGTGCCAGCCTTCCACATGGTTATGTGTCCTAGGTAATGTTAGATATTATGAATATAAGGCTGAAATTAATTCTGTTGTAAATATGCTGAAAGAAAAAGTTTGCTTGAATATATGTATAGACTTTAAAATGTGCATTCATACGATATGTATAACAGACTGGCTTCTCTTCACAGCATCAAAAAGAAAATGCCTAACAAAGCAATATTGGAAAGCAAGCATTACATGATTTTCTCATGTTTGCAGAGCAAATATCTATTAACAGACATCCTTTTTTATAAACTCAGCAATACGTATGTATTCAGATGTCCTAGGAAAGTGCACACTAGAACGACATCATGTTCAAAGTTCCCTCCTATTTTCCCAGCTGAATTTTGGAATGTGTCTGCTTTACATACTATACAGGATACATTGTAATAAGTTCAAAAGTAATTTGTCAAGTTGTAATATCACTAGTTTTACCCCAGTTAGAGGAAAATTATATTAAAACATTGCACTTATACAACTAATGGGCTAATATGTACATAGCATTCTTTAATGTATAAATCATATTTTTTTTAAATCCTCAAGTATTATCTAAGCTCAGTTCAGTACTTTACCAAGATGTTAATGAGCAGTTCAGAGACATGACCACAATGTTATGGTTAAAATGACATTGAAACTATATATTTTCAGTAGTGTATAAATGCTTGCAGTAGCACATAGTTCTTATCTCTTATAGTTAATTCAACAGTTGCAAAGAGTTAATGGAACAGTTCTAAATCATAAATTAAATTATGTGATTGCCAATGAACAAATTAATCAAATTAAAAAATAAAATTAAAGCAGACACAGCTCATAACTAATGAAATATGTCTCTAGTGTCATAACATAGTTAGGTAGGGTTTGAATCCAGCATTAGTAAGTGTGTATGAAAAGAACATCCCTTTATAGTTGGGAGGGTGGCCTAATGGTTAAGGTGTTTGCCTTGCAAACACAAGGTGCAGGGTTTGAGTTTCACAAGGGATAATTAGCTAGGCTTAAAATGGCTCACAAGGGCAGTTAGCCTAGTACTAATCTATGAACCTATGAATCTATGAACCTATGAACGTGATTTTTTCAGAAGGAACAGAACAGATGTTTCCTTTTATTCTTCTGTTATTCTGATTGCTTGCATTTGTGCATTTTCACATCAGCAGAACTACTGACAGGACAATAGATGTGATTTGCCACAGAAGGCAAAAAAAAAAAACATATGAAGAGGAAACAACATCTATGTGTGTGACTAGCTCTCTATATAACTAGTGTAGTTATTCAGTTATGTGAGAGAAGGACAGAGAGAGGTATTTTGTATTTGCCATCATTCATATCTGTAATGAAGAAAACTTTGTAAATATATGCTACAATCTGACAGAAATAGTACGTGTCATTTATTATAAAATAAGTTATCTGTAACTGTGCTTATAGCTGCAAAATATATTTCTTTATCAGTGTGCAATTTGAAAGGCTTGGTGCTTTAAACAGACTACAGATGGAGTCATGCAAAGCTCTGTGTCTCTGATTCAGCAGTAAACTGACTGTGTGTCTTAAGAAGACTTTGGATCCAGCACAGCATAGGAGCAGAGCGCGCAAATTAAAACTTTAGTCTTCTTTTGATACAAGTCAAAATGCAATTTTATATAGTTAATACAATGAAATTAAGTATTACTATCAAAACTGAATGTATTTAACAACTTTTTGTTTTACAGACCATTCTGTGAAAATATTTCATCAGTTATGAGCTGTGTCTGCTTTAATTTTATTTTTTAATTTGATTAATTTGTTCATTGGCAATCACATAATTTAATTTATGATTTAGAACTGTTCCATTAACTCTTTGCAACTGTTGAATTAACTATAAGAGATAAGAACTATTTATACACTACTGAAAATATATAGTTTCAATGTCATTTTAACCATAACATTGTGGTCATGTCCCTGAACTGCTCATTAACATCTTGGTAAAGTACTGAACTGAGCTTAGATAATACTTGAGGATTTAAAAAAAATATGATTTATACATTAAAGAATGCTATGTACATATTAGCCCATTAGTTGTATAAGTGCAATGTTTTAATATAATTTTCTTCTAACTGGGGTAAAACTAGTGATATTACAACTTGACAAATTACTTTTGAACTTATTACAATGTATCCTGTATAGTATGTAAAGCAGACACATTCCAAAATTCAGCTGGGAAAATAGGAGGGAACATGATGTCGTTCTAGTGTGCACTTTCCTAGGACATCTGAATACATACACTTCAGTAAAATATGAGAGCAGATCCTTCCCTTCAGGTGGGTAGGTTTCACATATTTTCTGGAAAGTGGGAATTACTTCAGTTTCAGGTAGAAATGATGCAGCAACCTGTTGTTTCATTGACAATTGGAATTTTACACATGTTCCATATAGACTAGCCAGACCAAGACTCTGCACTTTTCGCCAAATAGCTTGGCCAAAGTGGAATAAACATCCCTTACTGGTAACGTTACTGAAACTGTTGTGAACACTTTTTATGGCTGCCATCTCAAAATAATTTAGTATGTATTGGACGGTAGGTTCAAAATTTTACAACGATAATAGACTAAATACACACTCCCATAGATAGTTATAAGCTTTATTTGACTTTTTGGTCATGAGGCAATAAATGAGAGGTACACATTTGCTGTTATCTCCATATGTGATGAAAGCATGCACAGTATATAACTCCTGGCAAAATCGTGCCTTTGTTAAATAAATACCGTCCATGAACCACATAGTACTATTACACAAATCCTGTAGATTTTCCTGAGTGGTAAACACTAAGACATGTGTATTGGTGTGTAGGCCCACCATTCGTTTCTGAATGAATGCACCTTGTTTCAAGCTATATTCTGTTACGTCTACTACGTTCAAAGAAGTGTTTACAGTAGGGTATGATAACATCTTTCTATGCCTCACTCGATTCACCTGCTGCAGCATAGACTGTCTCAGCAGTTTGACAATACTTTCAAAGGAAGTACTTGCTACCATGTCATCTACAAATAACACTGGGGTGTTTCTACAAAGTTGAGCTGTGTCCTTTAAAGTATGGCACGTTTTATACCTTTCTACTTCAGTAGGATCTGATGCTTGCTGATGAGGGACTGACTTTAATAACTGTTCACCATCTGCAACAGTGATAGTAATAGCCCTACCTTTACATTTGTTTATTAGCTTAAACCTGCAACACCAGTAATGTTTACATTTTAAGGTTCTTTCTAAATTATACAGATAACCATTTATATGTAACATCTTCTGATTCCTTTGTGATGTAATACTGTCATAAATGTTACCTAGGATTCCAGTACAGGACTGCAAAGTGTTAGCCATGGTTGTAATGCCTATGTGGTGTAACACACACAGTGACTCATACTAGTTCACTACTTATAGAGGTTATATGTTTTACTTCCGGGTAAAACTTTCTTTGGAAATATAGTAAACAAGCGGTATATATGTATAACCTACATGTCTTCCTGCATATTTTTCTATGAAGAATAATCAACTGTTAATTCACTATATTAAGTTAGTTTTTAGAAGCAACTGATGGGACATGGCTTCTATGTACTATAGCACATATTCCCCGAGTTCAGTGTGGGTCGACTATAAAATTTCAACATGTCTTTTTACGATATATTCATCTTTCGCTCCTTTCGTAGATCAACATTTTGGTGCCGATCATTAGGTTTTCGATGAACTCAACTTGTGATAAGATAATATAGACACAGAAAATAAGGGACTCAGAAATTCAAGTGTATAATTGGTGTGGTCATCAAGAAAAAAATGTGTTATTTGCAGATGATATTATTTTGTACCTGATAAAAAAAACAGAAAAGGACATCTCGGTGTTGTGGAACATTCTGATACAGTTTCCAGTCTTTTCC
Organism: Protopterus annectens; assembly: GCF_019279795.1. Taxonomy (NCBI): domain Eukaryota; kingdom Metazoa; phylum Chordata; order Ceratodontiformes; family Protopteridae; genus Protopterus; species Protopterus annectens. The sequence continues at coordinate 1,340,535,302 of NC_056731.1, forward strand.
AGATTTTATTTATTTATTTATTTCACATTTGTTTATTGGGATGGTTCGTCTAGGACAGAAAGAACCCATTTTCAGCTGAGGCCTGAGAAGAAAAGCTCCAACAGTAAAACAACAATATATGACAAAACATTTTTACAAATACATGAAAAGAAAGACACAGATTTGTGTTTAACATTGGTATATAAAAACAAAAACATATATACATAGAGTATAAATCACAAAAAAAGTATATACTCCACAGGGTAAATGTCTCAATACCACAAAATAAATAAAATAAATCAAACAGTCCAAAATGGTAGTGAAGACAACCAGGTACTCTGTCAATTCAATCTTCTTCTTTCGGCTGCTCCCATCAGGGGTTGCCACAGCAGATCAACTGTTTCCATTTCTTCCTGTCCTCTGCATCTTGCTCTGTCACGCCAACCACTTGCATGCCCTCTCTCACACATCCATAAACCTTATCTTAGGCCTTCCTCTTTTCCTGTTACCTGGCAGCTTCATCCTTAGCATCTTTTTCCCAATATACTCTGCATCCCTCCTCAGCACATCCCCAAATCAACGTAATCTTGCCTCTCTAGCTTTGTCTCCAAACCTTCCAACCTGGGCTGACTCTCTAATATACTTATTCCTAATCCTGTCCATCCTTGTCACACCCAGTGCAAATCTTAACATCTTCAACTCTGCCACGTCAAGCTCTGACTCCTGCCTTTTTGTCAATGTCACTGTCTCCAACCCATGTAACATAGCTGGTCTCACTACCCTCTTGTAGACCTTCCCTTTCACTCTTACTGGTACTCGTATGTTACAAATCACTCCTGACACTCTTCTCCACCCACTTCATCCTGCCTGTACTCTCTTCTTCACCTCACTTCCACACTCACCATTACTCTGAACTGCTGATCCCAAGTATTTAAACTCATCCACCTTCGCCACCTCTACTCCCTGCATCCTCACCATTCCTCTACCCTCCCTCTCACTCACACACATATATTCTGTCTTAGTCCTGCTGACCTTCATTCTTCTTCTCTCTAGAGCATATCTCCACCTCTCCAGGGTGTCCTCCACCTGTTCCCTACTCTCACTACAGATCACAATGTCATCTGCAAATATCATAGTCCATGGGGACTCTTGTCTGATCTCATCTGTCAATCTGTCCATCTGTCAATTCAATGTAATATAAAATTTATTCAAACAAAATCACAAACGTTGGTGAGCACTTTCGCTTAATAGCTTCATCAGACCTTAATACAATTCAACATATATAATCCTATTTAAATAAATTCAAACTTCCTATGCCATATATACGGGCAATAATTACATCTCCCACAGGGCTGCATTGATGTAGTCACATCTCCTACATCTCTCCTACTACTATTGTAACAAAGTAGTCTCTTCAAGTTCTTCTTGTTTTTATAGGAGAACCTGGGTCTATCCCCTATTATTTCATTTATATCCAAATTAACTGTTAAAATGGACCAGTTCTTACTAAATATATCTATAAGTTGCTTGTTATCACTGGTATAAAAAAGTGGAATCTTTAGAGAGCTATTGATAAGACTAGGTGTCATTACTGGTCAACCACTCCTGTTGGTCCAAAATATGGTTGTGCCCTACTTTTCCTCAAATCACTAATTGGTGTTAAATTCTCATTAATCTCACATTGTTGGTATCCTCTATTCATAAGTCTGTCCTCTACACTATTCATTTCCATCACAAAACCTTCCTCTGTAGGGTTGAGCCTAGATGCTCTAACTCCTTGACCCCTAATTAAATTTTTAAAAGCATACCCAGATGCATACTAGTTCTGGCCAAAAGTGAACTTCTGTAACATGCTTTTCTAAAAATTCCTGTATTTATCAGGCCATCAGATAATTTTTCAGCTAACACATCTAAGTATTTGACCTCATGTTCGAAGACGTCATAGTACATTTCAGGAAACTAGTGAGAATATTCATTTTATCAACAAAGTCCAATAGTTGTTCTTGGCTTCCTGTCCACAAAAGAAAAATATCGTCCACAAAACAATGATAAAAAGGTACACATTGTATGAATACCTCTAGTGGAAACAAAGAAATATTTTCCCAATGAGCCAAGAACATGTTGGCGTAGCTATTGGCACAAGAAATGCCCATAGCCACGCCATCATTTTGGATGTAAATCTGTTCATTAAATATAAAGATGTTATTCTCCAGCACAGTCTCTAAAAATTGACAGATTAAATCTATCTTAATCTCATCATAATCATTTCCACTAGACAGGTAATCATGTATGTAAGAAATACCCAATGAGTTATGAATTATAGGAAAAGAGACTGAACATCTAGTGTGACAAAGATGAATTCTCCAATATTCCCAGAGCTACTCACATGCTCATATAAATCAATAAGGAATTGTTTAGTGTTCCTTAAGACCATCCTACATTTATCTATGATTGGTTGAAGATGTTTTTCTATGTATATGGACATGGGTTCCATGGCCCATCCACCACCTGTTACTACTGGTCTCATGGGTGGTCTAAGTCCAGCTTTGTGGACCTTAGGTAAGCCCTGTATAACAGGAATCAGGGGATTCTCTACCTGTAAATATCTATATGTTTCACTGGAATATAGTCCACTTTTAAAGTTATCAGATAACATAGTAGAAATTAAACTAATAATTTGATGTACTCACGCTATAGTAATAAAACTATAAAACATAGTCTGATAACATCCTCTCCATAGCTTCAACATATTGCTCATAGTCCATTATTACAACAGGGCCTCCTTTGTCCGCAGGTCTAATCACTATCATTTCATTTCTTTGCAATTGCCTAAGTGCTTCTCTTTCCTTATAGCTCAAATTAGTCCTCCTTTTATTGGATTTCTTGAAACTACCTCTATGATAGAATGTATGTATTTAATCTTCTGTGAGTTTTAAATATGCATCCACTAGGGGGTGATTTTGTGGAACATAAGTACTCTGTTTTCTAAAGGGATATATTTGTTTATAATTACTATTACCAAACTCTAATTTCAACATAATATTTCTATAAAATACTTTTAAATCCAAAATAGTATCATGCACATTGCTCTCACAAGAAGGGATAAAGTTAAGCCCTTTATTTAGAACAGAGCATTCTTCCTCCACTAAAACATAAGTAGAAATATTCCAAATTAATGTTTCTCCACATTGCCCCACATCTTTTTGATGGACTGACTGGGGTTCCTGTCCCCAGAAAACTTCCATTTCTGGCGTCCTCGGCTTACTGACCTCCCTCTCCAAATTTATAGGTAATGGAAAAGGATGATTTCTAGAGGTATCCTCACATTGCTTAGAGTATTGACCTTATTTCCATTAGTTCTAGGTCTAACTACTTTCTCAGGATTAACAACATGATTATCATTCACTAATGCTTTCTGAATAGTAACAGTCAGATACAAATTCTTGTCCATAGGGGATATCTCCCTGATAGTGTTAACAACATTATTTTCATTTGTAACATTCATGGTTTTTAAATGTGCCCCGAGAGTCACAGATACATTACTAATATTTTCGTTCACATGCATTAGAATGTCCAACAGATCATTTGTTCCAAGGCCATGTAAAGACATGGCCTGATACAAAATCATTAGTACCGCTCAAGATTTGAACCTTCTTCTGTTGAAGTATTTTACACTCAAAATCAACGACATTATCTAACATGCTTTCAAGCAGAGAGTTAACAACAGTCTCTTGATATTTATTGATAATAAGTTCTTGTTTAACACAAAGTAATTCCTTTAACATAAATTCTACATCAACGCAACCCTGTGGGAGATTAAATTATTGCCCATATATAAACAATAGTAGTACCTTTATACATCCAGATACACATAAAAAATTGTTTTTAAGACATCAACAACATGTCTTACACCCCATGTTGTATATTTAGCAGAGTGTGAACTCTGTTATTCATTTTATATAGGAAAGACAGATTGTGTCTTTAAAGACAGAATAAGAGAACATCTTTATAACATTCGGATTAAATCTGAGTGTAATGCACTGTCCAAACACGTCATGAGTTCAGGAGAAGGGCATAGTTTTACTTTTAGGGTGATAGATATTATAAAACCCAGTATTACAGAGGGTGATATTTGGAATTTCACAAAAAGTAGGGAGGTTAATTGGATTATTGCTGTGAGAGCAGACATAGGGAGAGGGCTCAATGAAAGAGCCTCTATAAAACCTCTTTTAAAGAGTAGGAGAATTAACAAATGAGTTTTTATAGTACATATATACATACATATTTTTAAAAAATATATAAATTTATATTAGATGCAGTTGTGAATCTGTTTTTAATCATATGTTTATATTGTATGTATGAATTCATATTAGATGTATATATAAACTATGTTTATACTATCTTAGCCTAAAAAGCGCTTTTTATATTTCCTTCTATATTTCTTTGTGCTTTATGCCTTTAACTGAATTGCTTAGATAGAAGCTTGTCTATGATTGGACATAGGAAGTTTGAATTTATTTAAATAGGAATATGTATGTTGAATTGTATTAAGGTCTGATGAAGCTATTAAGCAAAAGCGCTCACCAATGTTTGTGATTTTGTTTGAATAAATTTTATATTACATTGTTGACAGAGTGCCTGGTTGTCTTCGCTACCATTTTGGACTATTTGATACATAGAGTACATATTTTATAACCTGGCCTAAGGATATTGGTACAGTCTGTTGATGGATCTCTGTGATATAGTCAGTAGTTATAACTGCTGTACATTTTTTTGTGATATTTATGTTAATCACATTATAGTGGTGCACTGTAGGCATAGTGATAGGAAATAGAGGGTGAAATATTAGCTGAGTGGAATGTTAACAGGCTGTTAGATGAGTTTACAGTAGTGTTAGTTAAGTAGAGGGAAGAGTATAAGAGAAAATCTGTAAAGTAGCGCATATAGAAAGGGGGAGGGGGAGTGTATGAGAGGTTAGCCAGGAGAAGAGCAAGAGCAAAACCAAGACTTGTTTAGATTCTGCTTTAAGGATTTTTTGAAAGCTACTGGATTAGGAATATCGATTGGCAGAGGGAGTGAGTTCCACACTTTGGCAACAGTGTGAGAGTATAGGCTCTGTCCAGGTATTCTAGAGGCTTTGAAGATAGTGAGAAGCTTCTTATCTTCAGACCTGAGGATTCTATTGGGATTGTAAGGTGGGAATATGCTGCTCATGGCAGGACAGGCTAGGGGCTTATTGATTATGTTGTGTAATGTTGTGAGTTGGATATAGAAGAGGCGGTTGGGTAACTCAAAGCAGTGTAGCATTTGCAGTGGTGTATAATGATGTGTGCCAGTTTTGGAATTTGTGGCAAACTTTGCCACTTTGTTGTAGCATTGTTCCATTTTAGATCTCATGGAAGTCTGTAGGTTAAAGAAAACAGAGGCACTACATAGAAATGAGGGCAGTAGGAAGGTTTTTGCTAGGGTGACCTTGGTTGATGCTGTTAGAGAGTGTTTGTTTCTGTAAAGGTTGCCAAGTTTCTGGTGTTTTTTTTTTATATTTTGTTGGATGTGGAGGTCAAACTTTAACTGATTATCTATGATTACACCTAAAAGTTTAGTATGATTTATTATTTCAAGAATGGTATTATCAGCAGTACTTTAAATTGTTTTGTGTCGGTAGGGAGATTTTTTGGTAGGAAGAGAAGGAGTTTAGTTTTATGGGAGTTTAGATATAGTTGATGGTCCATGAGCCAGGATTCAAAAGCAGAAAATTGACATTGTGTGATTAAGAATTTGTGGTAGTGTAGTTAAGAATAATAGTGGAGTCATCTGCATACTGGATGAGTGTTCCAGTGGGTGAGGCAGTATATAGGTCATTTGTAAATATGTTGAAGAGCAGGAAATCGGGGATAAAGCCTTGTAGAACTCCACTGGGGTTATGTATAAAGGGAAAATTTCTTTTAGCCACTTTACTGCTTGTTTTCACTTGTACAAGTAGCTGTGGAACCATTGTAAGGTGGAAGGGGTAAGGCCGAGATTTGAGAGCTTGTGCAACAGTATGGAATGTGATACAGTGTCAAATGCTTTAGAAAGGTCAAGAAATATGGCAGATGCCAAGTAATCTGTGTCTCTAGCTCTGTTTATAGATTCAGTAAAGGATAGGAAGGATGTGGATACCAAAGTAACAGGTCTCTTTTTTCCTGGAGGGCTGTGGATATGCTGTGACCTGTCTGTAAGCCATGTTGGGAATATGTGAGAGGGGTGATTTGTAGAAAGTGTCTTGTTAATTGTTAGTGTATACGCTTTTCTAATATTTTAGAGATGGGAGATATGATGGCTATGAATCAGAAGTTGTTAGTTCAGTTAGTTTACTGCCTTTGTGAATAGGGTGATATAGTACATTTTCCATATATCTGGTACTAACGATTCCGAAATAGATGTGTTCAGCAAGATGCTTATTGGGTAAGCAACTGAGTTGGCTGCTAATTTAAGGTAGTTGGGTGGGAAATTGTCAGTGGAGGTAGAGCAGGGATTAAGTTTCAACAGAAGTTTTTTTTTTGAGGCTAGTAAGTATTGGTTGTAAGGAGAATGCTGTTGAGTTTTGGAGAAGATGTTTCTGTCTGCTAAGTTTGAAATGGTGAGTATTAGCAGAAGGACAACTATTAGGGGGAGTATAGGAGGAAGAGGAAGAGGTGGTGGAGTTAGGCGTGTTAGAGATCAGATTGGCTATGGATAGTATGAAGTGGTTGTTAAGATTTTTGGCAATTTAAGATGGAGGAGCATTAAGTGAAGAGCAGAGGTCTTGTTTTGTGCCAGGGTTAATTAGGGCTGATATGGATGCCCAACATTTTTGGGTTAGCTTTGTGGTCTTGTTGAAGGTGGGTATACTTTGATTGTTTATCTTTGACAAGCTGTTTGTTTACTTGGTTTCACAATTGTTTGAAGTGTATTAGATCTACTTAATTTTTGCCTTGCTTCCAGAGACTGCAGACTTTGTCCCTTTTTTATTAGATTGTTTTCAAGGCTTTGTTAGCCATGGGGCAGAAATCATTTTAATTCTTTCAGTGCAGACTGGAGCTAGAGTGCCCAGTATTTGGTGTTAAAGTAGTGCACAGCTTCATCTAGTGGGAGACATTTTAGGGGTGACCAATTTATTTTGCAGAGTAATTAGTTGAATTTATCTTGGTTGAAATTGGTCAGTTTACAGATGGCTTTTAGAGTGTCAGTTTTTGGTAGGTGTACATTGGTTCTAATGGTAAATGTGGGTAAATGGTCACTAAGGGAATTTGGTAGGGTGCCATTAGAGTTAAAGTTATTAGGGTGTGACACCAGAATCCAGTCTAAGGTAGATTGTTGAGTGTAGCCCTTATTGTACCTAGTAGGGGAGTTAATGAGTTGAGAATAACCATAGAGGTTGATACTGTTTTATGGTAATTCTGATTATATGGATTGCCAATCTATGTTAAGATCACCTAGAATAATAGTCTCATGTTTGATGGAGTGATTTTAATTGTGTTGGGGTAAGGCAGGGCTACACCTCCTCCATTCCTGTGGTGTCTATCTAGTCTAGTTATGATATAGTTAGGTGGTAACACTTCAGAGTCTGTTATGCTAGGTTTTAGCCAAGTTTGGTTAGGGCTAGGATGTCTGGTTTGTGCTAGTCTTTCCAAGCTTGAAAGGGGGATATTTTATTCCCTAAGCTTCTAATCTTAAGGGATATAATTTTTAAGTTTCTTGGAAGTGTTCTATTGTCTTGGTGAGTATTAGGGAATGGGTTGGGATGGATGTCTCCACACTGAATTAGAGTAGTACTAAGATTGGCTAAGACAGCAGTGGGCTTAGTTTTTTTGGAGAAGTATGTGAAAAAGGAATAAGGCAAAGTTTACTATGTGGGGTATTTAGAAGTTTTGGAACTAACTAATAGGGAAAGCTATTGAGAGATAATTGTGGGGAGATGTCTGAGAACCTGCTAAGATAAGTTTGGTGAGTGGCAGTCAGTATGTGTCGGGGATAAGTTGTTGATATTTTGGAAGGTAGTGATGTTACATGTGTAAGGATTATTAGAAGAGCTGTTAGGCTGGATATTATAAACATTGTTGGGTGAATAGGATACAGACTGGAGAGAAATTGTTGTTGTTGAAGTTAAAATAGTACTGTTTAGAGGGTATAATATTAGTTCAGACCTGTCCTAGGAGAATATATGATTAGTGTGCTTTAAGGAAATGTGATAGAGAAAAACGGTGGTGTAGTAGGGTTAATGGGGTCGGTGTTGTGGTTTGTTAAATAAAAAGTGGGTGGAGTTATAAAAGTATAAGTGTAAGAGTGGTGGGGTGAGTGGAATTTGGGGGTAGGGTAGAAGAGCAGACTGAGCCCGAGCAAAGTGAGGGTGAATGGAGTAGACTGGACCAGACTGAAGGCCAGGACTGCAGCAGTTGACTGTGAAAAACAATCTTAGCAACAGTTAGTAAAGGCAGTTAAAGAGGGGACATCAATAGATGTTATTCATGAACAGAGTGTTAAATGATGAGAGGTTGCATGGTTCTGAAAGCTGAGAACAGTGCTGAAAATCTTTGTTGCCAGAGTGCAATAATTAGAGCAGCTGTAATGGTAGCAGAAGTTTGGAAAAGAAGTAGATTACACAGACTGAGGTGGGAGGCTGCTAAATGCAAGGCAAAACTTTGTAATAGAAAATAAGAATAAGGGTATATGGCAGTAAACTACAGTTAAATTCCCTGTAGAAATTGCAGATAGGGATAGAAAGACAAATGGAGGCAGAAGCAAATTTGGATGATGGGGCAAGGGTAAGGCTTGATGAAGTACAGATATCATCTAAAGACAGATGAATTGCAATAATATTTGGAGTAAATTACATACACTAATAGAATGAGTAGACTCTGGCAGGACTGTGTTGACCATATGTGATTGATTCCCATGCTTCAAACAGGTTGGGAATGAACTTTGCAATAATTTATTTTATACCAGGCCTTGCAACCTAAGAATGAAAAAGGGTGCAGAAAGGAGAGGTGAGTTAGATATTGGAGGCCATACAGATTATGAAAAGTACCAAAACAGAGGTGGTAACAGCTAGACAAATAAAGTAGGAATGTTTAATATAGGGTAGAACAAAAATATTCCTAGTGGTTAATGAAAACACGAGTTAAGACATGTATGGAGAAGCAAGGTGAAGGTGAAGTGGTTAGAAATAGTGTAAAAAGAGTAAATAGACATTTATAGAGGTGCTTTGTTTGTGTACCAGTGTACAGGCAAAGACAACAGAGGAAATATAATGCTTGGACATTAATAGGTTGTACAGTTACCATTTACTAGGATAATACTGCCGCTAAATGTTAGCACCGATATATCTATAAACGTCTGAATTTCCTGGACTACCATTTACTCCATGTGCCTGTAATCTGGTTTAACACATATGCAACTTAGCCGGTAGAGGTCTAGCAAGGTAGCCAAGCATAGCTGAAAGGGTAACAGCATCAACATCTATCTCAATAAACACAAAACCTTATAGTATCATTGTATTACAAAATTATCATTGTACTATATGTACATTGTACTATAAAATTAATGAAGATAAAATTATAGCTGTAAATTATGTACCCACACACACATTGATTCAGCAATACCAATATTTGTGGGGGCATGTTAAAATGAAGTACTTATTAGTAATTGTTAAAAGGATTCTGTTATGGTAGCTAAGGATATGTGGGAAGAGACTAAGCAAAGGATAATACAAAAATGAACTAGAATCTGTTTATGGATATGGAAAGCAAGATGCAAGCAGTTAAAATGCTGTAGTTTTCTACACAGGTCAGGCATATTGTTATCAACCAGAGGAGAAGTTGTGGATAGCAATTAATAAAGAGTTGAATGATTTTATCTGAGTGGGGAAGAGGGCAAGAGTAAAGTGGGATAAGTTGATCCTTCCAATAGAACAAGATGGATTGGGATTACCTGATCTGAAGGGATATTTTAGAGCTACATATTTAAGGCTCCTATACACAGCACAAGCAGAAAGCTATAATTTAAAGTGGGGAGGGATGATGATGAAATGGGTTGGGGGCTCTAGAAATAAAGAGAGAGTGGGATTCTGGATGCAGATTATTAAGGAGAATAACAATAGCCATACAGAATGTTATATTCATAAAGTATTCTAAAAACTAAGCCAATATGAGGATGGAGAAAGGAGATTTGCTGATAGGGATGACCGCAATTAGGTGTACAGAGAATAAGCAAGAGGGAGCAGAAATTTAGTGGAGAAAAATGGCAAAGGAACCAATGTATTTGGGAGCAAATAACTACAAAGGGAAAGGTAATAGGATGGGAAGAGGCCAAGAATACATTTGGACTGCAGGCTAGAGACTACTTTCTTTATCAAGGACTAATATCAGAGTATATGCAAAGAGAAAGTGATAGGGGAATCCTAAGTGAAAGACCAGCACTGGTAGAGTTTTTAGTTGAATTTAGATCAGAGGCTGCTACTAAAAAGGAATAATTAGTAGGGCATATAAAATATTGCACGATAACTACAGGAATCAATCAGAGGAGGTTAGAAAAGATTGGGAAGAGAGATTGGGTCAGAAATTCACAAAGAAATAAAGAGGGACTATGTGTATACCTCCCAATTATTTAACAAAGTCTAGAAGATTTAATATTTTTGCTTGGAGATGTTTGCATGGTTATACCCCAATCGGACTTAAAAGAATGAGTTGGCAGGCTTTAATAATTCCCTACAGACTACTATCAGAACTACTGGGTGAACAAACTGGTGTAACTGAGGAAATTATATATTTTTGAGCTGTAATCTATCTATCTATATGACTGTGTATGTGTGAGTGTGTGTTTGTGATTATTTGATGAGAATTCAATGCAGCTGCCATCAACTCTTGTCACTTACACATTAAACACAAACACACACACACAAACACACACACATGCGCGAGTGCACACACACACACACACACACACACACACACACACACACACACACACACACACACACACACACACACACTGTGCAAAACAGTATTTTTCCTGGGGACAAGCCCCCTGTACACCCCTGCCTGTCTATGAGATCAAGCAGCACTAGGGAAAAGTAGAAACTTCCTAATTCCTACTGCTACACAACTTAATTGTATTCCACTGCTATTTGTTGATGAAACAGGTTGTTAAAACAAAATTCTCAAACCATTTTGCTATTTACCAACTGGTAGTTAACCGCAAGAGGTGGATCACACACACACACACACACACACACACACACACACACACACACACACACACACACACACACACACACACACACACACACACACACACACACACACACACACACACACACACACACACACACACACACACACACACACACACACACACACACACACACACACACACACTCTGCACAGCTATAGTAAGGGTATGTAGGGACAGGGGTTTATATGCTTCCCATCATAAGTGCAAGAACAGGTAATGTTTCCTGATACTTCAGAAAAATCAATGTAATTTCAAACAAAATAAACAGTTCTAAAACTTGCTGTTATACTTTTCAAACAGTTTTGTATCCCAGCTACATATCACTACTACTTATATACATGAATTCCCTGATCACTGTACCTCACATTAGTATAAATTATAGCCCTGGAGTTTGTGCATATTCCCCAATTTTCATTTATTGTCTTTTCCAAGAGTTATATTTACTGTCCTCGGATATTCAGTAGGCACCCATTTTACATGTAAGATCATCTTTAACGTCAGAACTATGAAATACAATAATATCTAAATTGCTTGCCTGATATGTTTGGAAACTGGTATGTTATACTTTGACTGGAAATTCATATCTCAAAAGCGATTAATTCTTTCATTTCTGACAAAGTGGTGTATGCTTGTAAACGTACATGCAGTCTTGAACCATTTAGTAATGGATGCAGCATAAATAATTATATGCAACTAATAGACATATGAAATACAATAATATCTAAATTGCTTGCCTGATGTGTTTGGAAACTAGTATGTTATACTTTGACTGGAAATTTTTAGACTTCATATCTCAAAAACGATTCATTCTTTCATTTCTGACAAAGTGGTGTATGCTTGTAAACGTACATGCAGTCTTGAACCATTTAGTAATGGATGCACCATAAATAATTATATGCAACTGACAGACATACCAGTTGTGGGGAACTAGTCTGCCTATAAAATTCATATAACCAGGTCAAAGCCACATATTGTGAAAAAAAGTGGTTGTATATAAGGCTCTGACGATGACTAAGCATTTGGTCTTGATGCTTCCACTGAGTTCTCCTCAATTAAAGACACAACATTTAATTCCACAATGTATCATTTTTTGATGGACGAATATGTTCATTCCCATAAGCTACCCACCCCAAGCATATGCACAGATTGGAGCTATGCTGTATAATGAACATGGGTAACATTCTGAGGGGTGAGTACATGTTTTAAATGATAGGTGGGTGGTGGGGCAACAGCATGAGGTCTGAGTACAAAATATACATTTCTGGTGACAGCCTTGGCTAGTTGGAGTGTTGCTGAGAGTGGCAGCTTGAGGATGCAGAAGGTAGTGAGCATCAAATTAAGCTTTCTGCAGTTATTGCAACAAGAAATCTGGTTAATTGAAGGGTTTTTATAGTATCAAACATATTTTTAGGCATGCCAGAATTGTTTAGGTGTTTGGGTGGGGTGCTGATATGCTACCCAACATTCCAAGTATGTCTTAGTTGGGTTCAGGCACCTAGGCAGCAAGACATTTCCCTGTGGTACATCTGGTTGTGGACACATGACTGAAGTGACATTCACCTGCAGAACAATTTGGCTGTTGTGAATTCCCTGTGGGCACAGAGAAGAATGTGGTGCCATGCCCACAACTTCAATAACCAAATGGACAATGGGAAAATAATATCCGTAGTCCCTATGGCAATATGAGACAGTGGGCAGTATGGAAGGCATAAACAGCAGGTTGGCCAGTGGGTATGTCATTGGCAGTACAAATGTAGTGCACAATGGGCAGTGGCTTTTTAATTGGTGTATCTGGACCACTACCCCCTTCACAGAGTCTACGGAACATTAACTAAAATGCATACTGGAGCATACATGTAACCACAGTAGCTTGCAAGATTTCCTCCATGCTGTTGTAGTTATATAAGCATGTACTGTACAACACTCACAACTTCTTCTGTCCCCATGTACTTGATTATTAAATCTGTGGGCATGGCAACATGTGCTTTTCTTTGTCCATAGGGAATTCACAACAGCCATATTTCTCTGCAGCTGAATGACATTTCGGCCATGTGCCCCCCCCCCAAAAAAAATGTAACATAGGGCAATGTCTTGCTGCCTAGGTGCCTGAACCCATCATAGTTACTTCTTAAGTGCCAAGGGTCTCTGTCTCTCTCTCTCTCTCTCTTCCTCAGTCTTTGCCCATTCTCTACTGATAACAGGACAATAACCAGTAGCTAAATGGCACACAAGTGTAAAATGTGTGCCACTGTACATTCTGGATTCTCCCAAATTCCACATGCCTTTAATAGGTATTACCTTCAAAGCTGGACACAGTATAGGGCATAGTGTAAGTGGTTCTGAACAAACTGATTGTTGGAATTACAGAGTTTCTTGTCCATTAAATCAACAGCTTGGATTAGCTAATGTATATTCGTGCTGCATCCTTTGCTTATTTGCTTAGGGATTCCAAATTTTGTTGTGGTACTAACTCCAGTATTGCACAAACAGACAGATGCAGACACACACACACACACACACACACACACACACACACACACACACACACACACACACACACACACACACACACACACCTGAAACCATTCACAATTATTTTACTGTGTCCATTGTGATAGTGAGTGAGGCACTTTAAGCTGCAAAGAACTTATTGTCTTAATTGGAGAAATCATTCTGTGGTAGTGAACCCATGAGGATATATCACAGAAAGACACTAATATCTATGAATTGCTAACTAATAATTCAAATATCTTTACAGATACGATATGAAACAGATGATGGCAAACCAATAAAGCTGACTTACAAAATTACAGGAAAAGGGGCAGATGAAGAACCATTTGGTTGGTTTTTAATTGATAAATTCACAGGGCATTTGAGCCTAACAACAGTCGTTGACCGAGAAGAGCATCCATTATTCAAAGTAAGTGGCATATCCTGTCAAGAATAGTCACAAAAAAAATGAAGGCAAGAACATTGATATAAATAAGAAGGCTTTCTGTTGTTGCTGGGAAGTTTTATTTAAATTAACCTGATTTTTCAGTCTGTTTTGTTCAGCATCTTTTTCTCCCTTCCTTTCTCTCTCTCTCTCTCTCTCTCCCTCTCTCTCTCTCTCTCTATATATATATATATATATATATATATATATATAAAGATATATGGATTCAGTGTGTTTCAAAGTACATTCAGTACATTGAATGTTTAGGAATGAAGCTTGGTTTTTCAAAGTGCTGGATCATCACAGGATGATGGTATTTGCTTTGGGGGATCACTACAAAGTGGGGGGGATTTTTCCCTTTTCACTCTGTTTTGCAATCTTGGAGATGATATATATAATTAGCAGTTTGTGTTTCCTGTGCGTGTGTGTGTGTGTGTGTGTGTGTGTGTGTGTGTGTGTGTGTGTGTGTGTGTGTGTGTGAGTTTATGTATGCATGTGTATCAATAAATAAATACATAAATGGTTAGAAGCCAGACTGCCATGGGTCAGATTTATCAAAATAAGAAAATGCAGACTTAACAAAAAATTGTCTAGAGGACAATAGTGACTAAAGTTTTTTTCCCCGTCTGTCTCAAGCTGCTATGACTCTGAAACTGATTGCAATAAACATATACGGTACAGGGAGGTATGTACAGTGAGTCAGAGCCCCTACCTCTCTGAAAATCCTATTTTACCAATGAGCATTTAGTGACATTTATGGCTGCTTTGCCCTTTTGTGAAATGTTCATTTGATTTTGTATACTCTCTGTCCTTTTGTGAAATGTTCATTTGATTTTGTATAAATTCTCATCCCACTCTGATGCTTTCTTGCAATTGATAGTATAACATTTGGACACTTAGCTGATAAAAAAGAATCCTACACAAAAGAGAAAAAAATGGATATTCAGTTTGCTTGCTTTATTACATCCTGAATTCAATGAGAATATTTAATATTTTGATATCCTATTACATTTTAATTGTCTTAAAGATGCAACATTACATCCATCCACTGCGTAGCATTATTCAACTCAGTGGATGAGTGTAATGTTTCAAAGAGTTGAGTTTAATATTTATGATTTTTACTTATGATATTATGAAGTGAACTTTCTTTTATGGTTTGAATACTTTTTACCATTTATTTTATTTAATTATTTTAGTAACAAAACTGTTTAATTACACTTCTCCCACTTATTTCTGGCATGCAATTGGGGCAGTTTGAGTAGTTGTACATAATTATTTATTTGATTACATAATCCGCAGAGCTTCTTATTACTTTCCTGAAATTAAACAATTATAAACAAATGTGCATTACTGTCCTTTACACACACACACACACACACACACACACACACACACACACACACACACACACACACACACACACACCCGATGTAGCTGGAAGTTATCCTAAACTGGATCTCCATTACAATTCCACAAAAAATAAAATACTAGGTAGGTCAACTACTCCAATTGCCCTACATGTAGCTTGAACTTATTTATTAATAGCCCCACACATTATAGCAAGACATCCAGTTCCCTATTAGACTGGATCCTGTATCAGTCAGACCCTAGCAAATACAATGCCTGACTGTCTCACTGATCATCTCCCAATCTATGCAACCAGGCATCTCACTCATCCACTTAAACAGCATGTTTATAAAACAGCACAGAACCTTTCCAGATTTAACCCAGAGATATTCATTACCACCCTATCATCTATTAACTGTAAATTACTAAAAAAATCCACCCTTTAGATGATACTGTAAATTAATTCATTACTGATTTCCTGAATATTCTAAATTGCCTTGAAGCTTCTAGAAGGAAGAGACTAAAAACAAATAATGCAATTTGCCTATCCAAAAAAAGAGTGGAATGCTAATTAATGCAAGATATTGAAAAAGCATGGAAAAATGGCAAAAATATAAAACACCACAATATCTTGAAAACTTCAGAATGCTTTGAAATCATATTAAAAGTAAATAAATGGCAGCAATGTTACTATATCAGAAGAATAGTAAACACAGCCCTAAAAAATTCTGACAGCAATAAAAGAAATTTTGCATCCTGGCAAAATATTTAACTCTAACCCCTCAACCAATAACTCACTACTTAAACTGCCAAATAATTCAACTCTTATTTCATAGATAGTTTATTATTTCTAATCAAGGATTCCCCAACATCTAATCCTAACCCTGCCCAATACCCACATATCATTGCATCCACTTTCACCTTCAAACCTGTGCCCACATCCCATATAAAACTACTCTTAAACAAACACAAACCATGCTGTAGTTCATCTGTTGACCTTCCAAGGGAGTACCTTAAAGTAGCAGCCAATAGCATTGCCTATCCTGTCTCAATCCTTATGAATAGGTCAGTTCAGGAATCCCATGTTCCCACTCCCTGGAAAAAGTCACATATTATCCCTCTGTACAAAGGAGGAAATTCAACACATATTATAACTTTAGACCTATACCAATCTTATCCTCCCTCCCAAAATATTTGAAAAATGTACTAAAAAACAATTGCTAAAATATCTCCTGCACGAAAAACTCCTATCCCCCACATGCCTTCCATCCTTCCAATAGTACTAACACTGCACTTGTAAGCTATATAGATGCTGTCGGTAAAACTAGAGATAAAGGAAAACTAATCTCCTCTTTATTTCTGCATTTGCCTAAATCCTTCGACACAGTTTGTTACAGCATTAGGTCTCTCTCAGCCCACCCTTCTATTGTTCAAAAGCTACCTTTACAATAGGCATCAATCAGCAAAATGGAACTCCACCCTCTTTCAATACCTCCCAGTCACCACCAGTGTACCACAAGGCTCTATCCTTGGTCTCCTCCTCTTTAACATTTTCATCAACAGCCTCCACACAAAAGGCCACCTCAGTAATACAGTACACAGAAGACTCCATACTGATTTGTACATTTGAGAACATGGCACACCTCCAAAATATTGCACAGGAAGCTTTAACAGCCACTAAAACATGGCTCTGTAACTTATAACCCATGCTCAACCCTAAAAAAAAACAAACATACTACCTTTATCCCACAAATCCCTCCCTCACAATAAAACAAAATTTAAAGTCCTCTCTCTTGATGATACAGCCATTGAAGTCAATGCTCATAGCAAATTATTATGGATGATAGTGGATGATAATCTTAAATTTTACCTGCACATACAATATTACAATAAGAAAAACACATCAAAAACTCATCAGAAACTAGGGATACTTTATAGACCCAAAAACTTTCTTACTGATTGAACTACACTTAACACAACTTAGCACCTCCCCATACTTCTTTATGGCACTCCCATCTTTACTAACCTTCAGGCATCAAAACTTGTACAAAAAAAACTGCAGCTCTACTCGGTAACATATCGCCTACTTTGAGGTGTTCTCTGCCTGACATACAAAGCTATGTCAAACCCAGAACTGTTAGACAAGCTGCACCTAAAGAAATCCCAATCCCTCAGAGCCACGAGTTCTAAAGATCTAAACCTTGTCACCACAATTAACAGAAACTGCTGGAGAGATAGATTCCTGTCCTAGAGACTCCCAATGCTCTGGAACAGGCTACCTATCTATATCAAGCAGAGCACTTCACTAGCACTCTTCAAGAAGAACCTTGATGAGTGGATAGGTAAAAGGAAGTTCACCCCAGGAATTACTTCAGTGGCCCTGCTCAACAGAGGCGCAGGTAAATAGCATCCTTAGGTGGCGAAAGCCAGGGAACCTTGTTGGCTAGGTTTACATAGGCCCTAGGGCTGATAGCCTAGTACCCACCTATGAACCTATGAACCTATGCTATAACAATGTTGCGAAAAATGCAGCCAATATCCTGTTCAGAACCCACCACTGTACTAGCACTAAAAAGATTAAATTGGTTAGAACTATCCATTAACTAACATAAACACAGCTTCTTGCCAACTGTAAAATTATCTAGCATCCATCTGCCTGTCTAGTACTAAATAGCATTTGACATGACTATGTGTCGAATTGGTCATTATAATCCAATGACCAAATACTCTTTCCTGTCAAAAAACGTATCAAATCTGCTGGGCATTGTCTATAGTTGTAACATGTGCTAAGGCCTGGAACTCCTTACCTGTATCCATCAGGTCAGTACCCTCACTCCCATCCTTCATCACCATTCTAAAAGACTACCTAGCCAACAGCTAGCTCCATTCTTGCTCAACACTAGGATAAACTATATTCCTTAATGTGAACAAATAACTATGTGCATCTTGCAACTCCTTACTCTCCCTTCTTCACTCACTTCCTTACTTCTATCAATTTCTCTCCCCTGGCTTTCTCTCTAAATATACCATAAGTCTGCTTTTCTGTCGTTTTATATTGCAATTCCTACTTGTATTATACTAACTTACATTTAATTTCTCTATAAACTGGCTAAGATTTCTCTTTAATATTAAATCATTGCTATAGAACTTGAATATATTCTTAACCAGTTTTTTCATATTATCTCTAATTTAGTATAATTATTTAAAATGTAGTATTTTGTATTATTTTAAAGGTTGTAAAATATTGTTCTTAAAATGTTTTGTAATACTTTGGAGATTTTCTTCCCAGGATAAATAATATATATATGTATATGTCTTGACCAGAGCAAATATCAAACTTCACCTAACTTAAAAAATATCACCACTGCACTCTCCAAATGTTGTCTAGAAAAATATTGCTAAGCCAAACAATTCAACACAAAGAAAAACAGTGTTTCTACATGGGCATAAGCTCCCCAACTCACTGCACCCCCACATATTGAGGAAGCTACCCATAACCCCTGAATTAAATATGCCATCTCTGTGACCATACTAACTCAAAAAGGGAATATATCTCCCTGCAAACAGAAATTGCTGCTGGCACACATTAGAAATCCACAGCAGCAATGATTCCAGTAGGAAAAAGGATAGAATATTTACTCCTAGTACTATCCTACAAATCACACAATAATTACTCAGCTTTAATACAATTGATAATATTAGATGGTTGAAATACTGGGCATTTGGCCAAAAATGCTCACAAGGTACATGTTGATATTCTGTGTTATCGGCACTCTACACTGCACACACACATATATATATATATATATATATATATATATATATATATATATATATATATACATATATGTTTGTGTGTGTGTGTGTGTGTGTGTATATATATATATATATATATATATATATATATATATATATATATATATATATATGATTCTAGGACATTTCACTGAATGCACATTTCACTGAAAGTCAAATTAGTGTGCACTTTTCACTGAAAGCTCAATTCACTGAAAACTCAATTCACTGAAACACATTTCACTGAAAGTTATATATTGCCTTTTCCCCACTGTATTGTGACCCTGGAGTTAGTATATATAGTAAGGGGGGTGGGGGCACCACCCCCCCACATTGGGGGGTATGGGGGACATAGCCTCCCCACATATTTTAAATATTTTGAATATGCATGGATACTTACAATTCCAATATATTACTGTTTTCCAAACATAATATATACTTAAAATATGTGGGGGCTATGCCCCCCACACCCCCTATGTGGGGTGCAGTGCCCCCCTTACTATATATACTAACCCCAGGGTCACACTACAGTGGGGAAAAGGTTATATATAATTTTCAATGAAATGTGTTTCAGTGAATTGAGTTTTCGGAGAATTGTGCTTTCAATGATTTGTGTTCAGTCATTTGAGTTTCAGTGAAACGTGCATTCAGTGAAATGTCCTAGACCCATATATAGATATATATATATATATATATATATATATATATATATATATATATATCTTTATATATATGCATTTAAAGAAATGATCGGACACATGGCAGTATGCTAGAGAAAATTAATTATTTTTGTCAAAAATGTGGTTGTAAATCTTGTAGCATGTTATATATCTCATATGCATATAATATAAAATAGTAAATTGTAATGAATATGCAACTATTTTCCCTATATACTCAGCAAAACCATTAAAAGTGGAATCAATTTTTGTGGTTTCTCAAATGTGTATACTCTCAGCTTAAAAAAATTACCTTACTTGAACAATAACTTATCGGATTCTACCTTGACTAACCTGACTGTAGAAAGAGGCAAAAAACATCATTCAAACTGAAGAAAAACAGAAAACAGAATGTGGGACACTAAAGACAGAGGAAGACTATTTAGAGTTAATTATCACTTTTCTTATGAACCGTGGAAGTAGATTCCATTCCTGGACAGAACTCAAACTATGCTCCATAGTCTTTGTAGATTTACAACTACTGTTTGGATTTTCAAGCCAAAAATATTTAGAATCAGTAAATCTTTAGCCACCTGCAGTGATGGGTCTAGAGAAGTTGTTATAGTTATTCTGTATGCCACTTGTCTGTTTAAACATGTTTACTTTTTCATGTTTTCTTTATACAAATGTGTAGCTTTTTGTATATTTGAAGTTACAAAGTACATTGTTTTGCTTATTTCAAGTAACAGATTTTATTATCCAATGTAAAAGCATGTTGCTGGCAATATATTAATTTGTATAAATATATAGAACCAACCAATATTGCCATCATCCTGGCAGATTGGCTCAGTGCTAACTTTACTCCTCTCTCACCCTCCAAAGGGCCCATCTTAACATAGGAAGAAAGCAAAGCCCCTGTAATCATGGATGAACAAATAAAGACTGTACTCTCCAAAGCCAAGAATACAGCATCCATGGGACCAGACAATATCCCAGGCTGCGTACTGCACAAACTAGAGAATGAACTGGCACCCCACCTATGTAGCATGTTCAGTCATAGCCTCACCTTAGGCTATGTGCCTACTGAATGGTGCACAGTGATGGTTATCCCACTCTACAAAGGGGGTGCCACCACGGACCCTGGGAACTACCGCACCATTAGGCTGATGAGCCTGGTCTGCAAGGCCATGGAATGCATCATCTTGGAGCTTATTAACAAAGACATAGGTAACCTCCAAACCCTGGACCCCACTCAGTTTGGGTTTGTAAAAGGTAGATCATGTCTACTTAACCTGACTAACTTCTTTGAAGCAGTCACTAGAGCCGTAGATGAGGGCAAAGTAGTGCACACGGCCTATCTTGATTATAGATAAACTCACTAAACTGGGCATAAATCCCCATGTCACAAGATGGGTGGCCAACTGTCTCCCTGACAGAACCCACACAGTAAAAGTAGCAGACTCCTAGTCCGACTTCAGACCAGTGACGAGTGGAGTACCACAGGGTTCGGTCTTGGGTCCTCTCCTGTTTGGCATCTACTTCTCTGAAGTGCAGACCAGCACAGAAGGTCTTTGGCTAACACAGTTCACAGATGACTGCAAACTGGGAGCCATAATAGAATCACCTAATGATGTAGACACCTACAAAAGGGCCTTACAGAGGCAGATGCTTGGTGTCAAAGTCATGGCCTCAAGCTCTATGTCAAGAAGTGCATTGTCATCCCCTTTGAGAAAAACTCAGTATTCATGAACTACCACATAGGCGGTAGCTCACTAAACACTGAAAGTGTGAAAAGAGACTTTGAGACACAGTTGGACAGTAGTCTCTCCTTTGATAACCACATCACCACAGTAGTGAGGAAATCCTTCTATGTGGCACACCTCATCACAAAAGGGTTCTCCTCTAGAAAAAAGGAGGTCATTGCTCCTCTCTACTCATCCCTCATCAGACCTATTATAGAGTACAATGCCCCGTTTGGCATGTTTCTCACAAGACACCTACAACAATTGGAAAAGCCATAGAAATACCTCACTAAGAGGATTACCAGCCTCAAACAGATGCCATACGCAGACCATCTAAAAAAATCCAGCTCTACTCCATTACATATCACCTACTCAGAGGTGATCTCTGCCAAACATACAAAGCTATGTCAAACCCAGAACTGTTTGACATGCTACACTTAAAGAAATCCCAATCTCTCCAAAACACATGCTCCAGGGAACTAACTAAACCTTGTCACCACAATAAACAGAACATGCTGGAGGGATAGATTCCTGTCCCAGAGACTTCCCATACTCTAGAACGAACTACCCATTCATGTCAAGCAAACATCCTCATTGGCCCTCTTTATAAAAAGTTGATGACTGGTTGGGAAATAGAAAATTCACCCCGGAGATCACTTCTGTGGCACTACTTGACAGGGGCACAGGAAAATAATTTTCTTGGGTGATGAAAGCCAGGGAACCTTTTTGGCTCGACTTATATAGGCCCCATAGCCAATAGCCTAGAACCTACCTATGAACCTATGAACCTATAAGGGGTAGATGCAAACATTGGTAATTTGTCAACTCAGCTTCCAACTCTGAAGGGGTTACTGTTCAAACTATTGCTACTCTATCAATGTTTAACAGTTGGCTTATTTTGAAGGTGGACAATAACTGTGCTCCTAATGAGCTAAAATGGTACATTTGGTGGCACTGTTCTCATAAAGTCGGGCAACAGCATGCTTGTGCTGTTTGGCTGTCATTAACCCCTCATAAAAAATGTTCTGTGCATGCATTTCCATGCAAAATAATGTGTAAGTTTTTATTTACTATTGATAAGACAGTGTTGGAACACCCAGGACTCAGTCTGACATAGGTGAGATTCTAAGGAGTCAGTGATTACAACTCTGCTCTGCAGCTTCTCATGTTAAAGCTTACTTGGGCATGTCATGCACTGGCTATCACCTGAGGGAGCAGTTTCCATTCACTGATACATATACCCAAAATCAGCAGTTCCAACTCAACTCAAACATGATGGCTCATGTTTCTACCCTCCACAAAAGCAATGCCGAGGGGGCGGAGCCTGAATGGCTAACTTAAAGCAGCAGTACTTTAGATCTCCATATAACTAGTTAAATAAGACAGGAAAAAAATATTCTTTTTTCTCTTCAAAGTATAAAATCTTATAGATAAAGGACTAATTTACATAATTAGAAACGTTGGTGAAGTTTTACAAATAATTTCCTGTCAAAAAGCTTGGAGATATATTTACTTGTTAAAATGAGCAACTCAAAGAATTCTTACCAGGATGCTGCCTTAAAGAAGGAACTACCCTGCAGCAGTTGTCTTTGAAGATGGATTAATTTAAAGAGAACCTAGAAAATCTTAAAAGAAGCAGTCAAAAATAGGTTGACACCCTCAAGGAAATGCTACAACAACAACACCAGACAAGGATAACAGGAATAGAGGTTTCTCTAAATGTCTTAGAAAGCAGACTTAAGGAAGAGGAAACACCGAAAGAACTGCTTCTTAAACAAAACACTTGGTTGGTTAATAAAGTAGATGACTTGGAAAATAGGGAAAGGAAAAATAACATCAGGATTTTCGTATTACCTGAAAACACAGAAGGTGAGGATATTATTTCCTTTTTATCAAGCTGGATCCCTGACTTTTTAAATTTAAAAGAAGGACTTTCCTTTGGCACTGAAAGAGCACATGGAGCTCTTGGAAAACCTGCCACTAACTCAAACTCTCCTCCTAGGTCAATAATTATCAAATTTCTTTCATACTTGGACAAGGAACTGATTTTAAGATCTGCTTGGAGGAAGGTACCTCTAAAATATAAACAGAGCCTGATAAGATTTGATAACGACTATTCATCTAGAATAATGGGCACAACTTGCATATCCAGCTAAGATAAGAATACTGTATGCCAACGAGATGAGGACTTTTACTGACTTAGAGGAAGCCTCTTCATTTATTAAAACTAATGATGTGATTACTTTACCAGACGATATGGACTGGATGCCACCTTCTCTCAAGAGAACAAAAGAAACAAATGTCTGGACAGATGTCAAAAAGAAAAAGCAAAAGACTGATACTGTTACATCCAAATCTCTCAAAGCATCTACTATAATATGATTTGTTTTAACATTACTTTGAAGGACAATTTTACTGCTTGGAATTTTAAAACAAAGGCAACTGACTACTGCAATCTATCTATATCTTTTGAAAATAGATGACACATGAGCGTTTTCACATTACCTCAGGTATGTAAAACAGGGTGCTTTTCTTTCACAGAAGGAGGGTTATATAGCACATAAAATATTTTTACTGTAAATCAACACATATAGTATATGTGTATTTTCTCTTAATTTTCTCTTTTCTTTCTCTCTTCTCTCTTTTATCATTATTTATTTTAACTGCATCTTGTCTCCCTTTCTAAATTCTCTCCTATTTACTATACTAATATAGTCTGTATGTATTTAATAACTCACTATCTATACATAGGTAAATAATAGTCTAAAATAATCTAGTTTTAAGGTAGACTAATTGGAATAGTGAACTTAATTAATTGTTATTACAATATTTATTAGATTAATGATAGTCACTGTTATGCTTATTGAGACTGGGG
Organism: Protopterus annectens; assembly: GCF_019279795.1. Lineage (NCBI taxonomy): Eukaryota > Metazoa > Chordata > Ceratodontiformes > Protopteridae > Protopterus > Protopterus annectens. The sequence continues at coordinate 1,340,559,884 of NC_056731.1, forward strand.
ACTTGTTCATGATTAACTCTGAAATGTTCCATTCATGTACATATGTCCTTTGAATTAATTCCTTTTAGTATTAACTTCTGAAGAAGTATTAACAAATACATAAAAAAAAAGGAGGGAAAATGTACTGTTGGTTAAGAGAAGTGAAGCTTTCTTCACATTCTATTTGCGTTGCCATAGTAACAGTAAACAATGGCTGCAGTTTCTAAGGACACTGTGAATCTGCGAAGTGCATTTAGCCTCACAGATAAATAATAGGAAAAAGTAATGTTTAGTTATTAAAATGAAAAACAACCTAAACACGTTAAAATAAATACATAATAGGATTATTTGTAAATATTTTATGATTTATCCTCGCAGGATTACATATTCCTGGAAACACAACTGAAATGTTCCCAAACTACATGTGCACTGAAATGTAGCTGCTTGATTAAAAAGTATTATACCATGACCCCCCATTATTATTCCAAAATGTGCATGCTGATTGGCCAGCGTGCCCGTTGTAAATCGAGTCATACTAATGGAAAAAGGTCCGGTCGCCCGGACTTTTTTCCATTAGTATAACTCGGTTTTTAAAACACTGTCTCGCTATGTTAAATGGGTTTGACATAGCGAGACAGCTTTAAAATAAGCAACGGAGATCTCCATTGCTTATTTTAAAGCTGTCTCTATGTTAAACCCATTTAACATAGCGAGACAGTTTAAAAAACGGAGAAAGCAAGATCTCCGTTGCTTTTTTAGTGTTTCGCTATGTTAAATGAGTTTAACATAGTGAGACAGTTTTAAAATAAGCAACGGACATCTCCGTTGCTTATTTTAAAGCTGTCTCGCTATGTTAAACCCATTTAACATAGCTATAAAAAAGCAACAGAGATCTTGCTTTCTCCGTTGCTTTTGCCCACAACTCTGATGTACTGCGCAGGCGCAGTACATCAGAACTGCCGCGGATGGCAGACATCTGCGGAAGGGCAGTAAACAGGCATTATACTATGCCATTATTTAAGAAAAGTAATAGTTTCTTTTCTTAAATAATGTCATTATAATAGCAATAACCACTTCTGGTGTGGGTAATGCTGTATTTACCCGGTTGGCTTTGTTTGGTCCCTCGGGCGACCAAACCACGCCAACCGTGGGTAAATCCAGCATTACCCACACCCAGGCGTGGGTTATTGCTATATTACTCACTTTAACATGCTGATTTCATAAACTGTCTGCACTGTAAAAGTTACATTTTATATGTTACTTGAAATTGTCAGTCTCTAGAGCATATGAAAAGATACATATTACTTTTTGCAACATGTTATCTTTGCAGTTACCTCACACTCTGTACAAACTCACTTGGTAGCTGATAGCTACTCATTTAAAATATCAGTTTAAATAGTAAATGTGCCCTTGATATGCTATTGACATTTTGAAAAAATATAATCTGAACTGTAAAATGAATGACTTGAAAGAAGTGAAGTAATGTATAGATTTCAAAGACAGTTCTTGACACTAAAATAAAAGTAAAAATATATATTCACAAAGAAGTATTGAAATGTTTTAGTCTTCCAGTTAAAATAGCTTACTGTCAACACATTTTGCGATATCAGAAAGTTTGAAGAGCTAGGAAATTACTTTTCTTTGTCTTTATAATGATTATTAGACAGATGTTAGACTCTGCTTAGTTTAATGAATTGTGACATATGTTTATGAGGAAAAGTGGACTCACTTACTCATATTGGACTACACATTCCTGGAAACACAACTGAAATGTCCCCAAATTACTTGTGAATTTAAACTAAACTAAACTGCCTGATTAATAAGCATAATTTACTTTAACAACCTGAAACCATAAGCTATCTGCTCTATATATGCTACATTATATATGTTACTTGCATATGACAGTCTCTAGAGCACACGAAAAAATACATATTATTTTTGCAACATGCTATATTTGCACTAACTATACATTCTAAACTAACTCAACTGGCAACTGACAAGTTATTTATTTGAAACATCAGTTTAAATATTAATTGTGCCCTAGAAATATTGTTGCTGTTTTGACAAAATAAAACCTGAATTGAAAAAGGAATGATTTGAAGAAGTGAAGTATTGTACAGATTTCAAAAACAGCTACTGACACTACAATATAAGTAGAAAAGTATACATGCAAGGAAAAATTTAAATGCTTTATACTTTTAGTTAAAATAGCTTATTGTTATTTTTTTGCTTTATACTTTTAGTTAAAATAGCGTATTGTTATTTTTTTGCTTTATCAGAAAATTTAAAGAGCTAGGAAATTATTTCGAATTTGTCTTTATAATGTTTATTAAACTGATGTTAGTCAATGACTTGTTTAATGGATTGTGAGTCATGTACAAGACTGACTACTGAATGTTATTTCTGTTTACCTATGTTTGCTGAATTTCCTTTATTAGTACTGATTTTAAACAAGGGAAAGAAAGGGAAGGGAAATCTCTGTTTTTAGTCAAGGGAGGAGAGGCTTAGAGAACTGCCCAGAGAACTCTCTAAGATGCTCTAAATACTATTTGATTAATACTTACCTAAGGTAAGTCTTGACTACCATATAGGTACCTTCACATTCATTCTAGACCTGATGTGATTACCCATTCTGGAAGCAGGAGATGCCCTAACCAGAATGGGAATTGTCAGTGTGATCATTGTTCATCTTAGACTCTGCTTTGTAAATCTATAAATATGTAAAAGCACTGCACATTAGAATGTAGGGCGCCTCTACTCTGAGTCAGGATACCACTGATAAGCCATTTCTTTTCATAAGTGTAAGTTGAAGTTGGTGAGCTGAAGAGTGTGAAAGTAAAGGAAGACAGTACACCTACAGTAAATTCATATTTCATTGGTAATCACTCATTGTCTCCTGTAGAGTCCTTTTAGTCAAATGTTAGTAATAATCTATTTGTTGTTGGTTTATTTAGTGTATGCTCCTCTGTTGCATTTAATTTATCAAAAATGACATATCTGACATGTTTGGGATCTCTTAAGGGTAACTAAATATTGGAAATTTTCTAAGTCAACATAATAATTGTTTACACTACTAACATTCCATCCTGATATATAAAATACTATAGAACAATAAAATAATAATATAGAATTCCATATCTCTTTTAAGAAAATTCTCCACATAATAATTTAACATATGGAGCTCAGTTGATATTGTTGGTTAAAGGTATGAGTGATAATCCAATAGATCTATCTTTATCTATTGGATCAGGAATGACTTTCATTCCATGTTTAATGGGAAACGTCATATTTACTTGTATTTGATACTTTAGAATTAATGTTTTATAGAAGTACTTTTTAAAGCCTGACCAGAATTTTACCCTACTTTTATTTAAAGAAGAAGGAACATTAAATTACACTCCCAAGTTTACACACATAAAAAATAACATCCAACATTAGCAGAGAATATGGTATAACTACTATAATCAAAATAAAAAAAGAAGCAAAAAGTTTCTTCCAACAATAACTTGAAATGGATTTACCATTCTTATCATTAAATACTAATGGCTTAAATAATGCAAATAAAAGATCAAACTTACTAAAATATTTAAATCTAAATAGGGCACAAGTAATATTTCTCCAGAAAATGCATTTTAAGACTAATCATAGCTTTATTTGGAACCCTAAGGACTATACAGTCTTAGCTCAATCCTCCTATAGAACAAAGACAAAAGGAGTATCAATTCTCTGGAAGAAAAACATAGTCACTCCAAAAGTTATTTATAAATATGAAGACAAAGAAGGTCTACTAGCATTTGTTATAATTAAGTTTAATAATAGAATATGAACCTTAGCTAATCTATATTAGTTCCCAGGAACTGGAGCAGGAACGGTTAAAAAACACCTAGATTTTATTTCCAACAATTATAAAGGAAATCTTATACTAGGGGGAGACTTTAATTGTACCTTGGAAGCTTCTGAAACCACCAAGAAATCTTTTTGCATAGCAACTATTTCAAAATCCTTAAAAAAAATGGATTGATTCATTTCATTTAATTGACACTTTTAAAGTAAAAGATGATAAATCCTTATTATTTTCCCATAAAGACCATAGATTTGGAATACAAACCAGAATAGACAAATTATTCGTAGTTCAAGATTTACAAACAAAAATCCTCAACTTCTCAATAGTTCCATGCTCCTTCTCAGATCATGACTCTCTGATAATGACGCTCCAAATGGAGTTTAAACCTTTAATTCTCTCAACTAGAATTCTATCATATATCATGAAAATGAAAGAATTCAGACCCTGGATGTTGTCAGAACTACAACTATTTCTTGAAAATAATAATACAACAGAAATCAGTAGAGTCATGGTTTGGGACTCATTAAAAGCGTATTTATTTGGTAAGACCCTTAGCTGGTACAAAAACAAAGTTAGAGAGTGGGAATCTGAATCATTAGACTTGCAAACCAGACTCTTGACAGCAAAATCTAAAAAAATCAGAATTGTCCAGAAGTCAAAAAAGAAATAGAGGAATTAAATAAAAAATATAATGAAATTCTAACACACAAAACTTGTCTAGCCTTGGAAAAATTAAAAATAAACTCATTAGCCACCTCCCTCAGATATCTACATAACTTATCTACAAGAATTAAAATACATTCTAAAGCAAATAACATCAGTAGTATATATCATGAAAAGAAAGGGGAAAAGTATCAGATATAAGAGACATCCTTGAAGCATTTCGGTTCCATTATATGGAACGCTTCAAAAAAGAAGATTTAGATACCAACCAAATAAACTTAGATACAAACTTTATCAATATAAAAAAAATTCCCAAAAACTTAAAACTAGACCTACAAAAACCTATATCCTACAAAGAAATTGTTGACAAGATAAAATAAAGTAAATCTAACAAAGCTCCAGGGATAGATGGTAAAATTACTGAAATGTACAAACTCTTCCTTTCAACAGTAATCTCCCTTTTTCAAAAAACTTTGCTAGAAGTCCAATCAGAAGCAAAAATACCACCCTCATGGAAATATTATCTCATAACACCAATTCTAAAAGATAGTAAACCATCAGACCTTTGCACCTCATACAGATCTATATCATTACTGAATAATGATTACAAAATATTCATGTCAATACTGGCTAACAGAATGAAAATCCCACTTTCAAAGACAATTAATAATGATCAAACTGGATTTTTATATAACAGGCACACACATGATAATATTAAAAAGATACTTCCTCTTATAGATTATGTGAATAAAGAAGATAGAGAAACACTTGTAATCAGATTAGACATAGAAAAAGCCTTTGATTCCCCCAACTGGGAATATCTATTTAAAACTTTAGCATTATTTGAATTTCCTCCTCCCTTCATCTTATTACTAAAAAACATATATATTAATAACTTAGCCTACATTAAATTAGGTCCTTTCACCTCAGAATCTATCCATATAACAAAAGGTACTAAATAAGGATGCCCCCTTTCTCCTATTTTATTTGCTTTGGCTATAGAAATACTTGCAGAAATAATGCACAATAATCCAAGAATAAAAGGAATAGAAGTCTATGACCAGTACATATCTAAAATAATGCTTTTTGCTGATGATATTTTATTAACCCTATCAAACTCCAGAGAGTCATTAGGAGAGCTAGAAGAAGTAATGGAGAAATTTTATAAGATTTCAGGTCTACACTTTAATAGATCAAAATGTGCTGTGGTGGTGGTGATGTGGTAGCTTTTTTCACCTCACATTAATATGCTGTCTGGTTCGATTCTCAGCTAGAGAGTCTTCTGCATGGAGACATGCGTGAATGGGTGTACCTTCATTGAAGGTTGTGCGTCAGGGCTGGCAACTCGACACGTAAAAATCTATCTGCCAATCATTAGTGGACCGGAGTTCCTCTGTGGCGATCCCTAACTGGGAAAAAGCCGAAAGACACAACAACAACAACTTTAATAGATCAAAATTTCTATTTTTAAATAAGAAAAAAGAACTACAAGTTACAGATAAATCCATCATAGAAAAACAAGAACTTACGCTAAATTATTTAGGAATAGTGTTATGCAAAAATATAAACAAAACAATATTAATACATTATAAAAACATTACTGAAACAATAAAAAATATAGAAAAGTGGAACAAAAATTATATTAACATTTGAAGACAGATTACAATTAATAAAAATGGTCTTATTGCCAAAAATACTATATGTAACATTAGCAATACAGTTAATTCCTGAAAGATGCATTCTTAAAGAAATAAACTCATGTTTAATAAAATTTTTATGGTATCCCAAAAAGAATAGAGTTGCTCTAACTCATCACATTAGACCCTGGAAACAAGGAGAATTGAACTTCCCAGAAATAGAAACATATATAAAAGCATCTGTGCTTAAAACTATAATAGACTGGATAAACCCAAATTATTTTGCCAACTGGAAAGAATCAACAACAGCTATATTAACAAATGAATTTAATCTGTTGAAAACATTTTAATAGTAGACAAATCAAACAAACCCTGGTACATACTATGCACAAGTATACAATATAATATAACAAAACCTTTTAAAACAACATTGATTAATCATTACATCAATTCCTTTAGGAAACTTATCAATTCAAACATAGATCTAAAACTTTGGTTTGACATTTTAGCCCCATTTACCCTCACTATGAACTTTCCTCACAAAATATATAGGGAAAAAATAACCTCCTGGGAACAAAATGGATTCTTATGCTGGTTTCAATGTTTAAATAAATTAAATGACTTAGATATACATATGATAAAAACTGCTTACAATATTCCAACACAGGACTGGTTAACCTTACAAAGCATTCTAATGTACACTCAAGATTTATGCAGATTAATTAATAATTCCTCATTTAAAGATATTCCAAATCTAATAAGTTTTCTGTATGAATGTATATATAATAGTTGTGAAAAGAAAAATTCCATTTCAAATCTATATAAAGAGTTAATAACATATAAAACAATTCCCAAACCATCATACTGGCAGTTCTTAACAAAAGGTCAGTAATTGTAGTTAACAGAAGAAATTAAAACTAACATCTTAATATCAGTTAATTACATATCTAACACACATTACTGGAAAATATTTAACTAGAAATACTTACATAGAGCATTTTTAACACCAGATAGAATTAAAAAGATCAGTACTTCTACAAATGTTTTTTGCTGGAGGTGTGAAAAGTCAAATAAAGCAGACTGGATTCATATTTTTTATGACTGTAATAAAATGAAATCATATTGGAATGGAATCAATCATTTTTACAAGCTGCATTTAATGAATCCTTCACCTTAACTAAAGTATTGGTAATTTTAAATGTAAGTGAAGGTCCCAACCCGAATAAGACCAATATGTATTTGTTATGGACAATACTTGCTATATCTAGAAAATGCATAACCAGAAGGTGGAATTCAAATACACCCTTGACCTTGGAAGAATTCTACTCTTTACTGAAGACAACTGCATTGATGGAAATAAAAATCAAAGAACTATGAATCTATCCCAGGCCATTGGTAAATAATCCTTGGAAGAAAGTTATATCTTTGCTGGACACTCTGCAATAATCAATGTTGTATCTCTGACAACTGATCTGTTAATTCTATATTTAATAGCATATAGTGTATATAATTGAAAGTCAGGCTATTGTAAATATTGTATATAGTTGTTTAAAATGATATTTAAAAATATTATATAAATGTTATTTTAAGTGAAAATAAAAAAATATTTGAGAAAACAAATGCAATGTCAAGTTTAAAACAAACCCTATGAGGGAGCTTAACTATATACAGACTCTACAATAAAAAGAAAAAATACCTCATAGACATAAAGAATAGAACAAAAACTCAAGTTGTTATAATCAACCGCAAAAAGATTAACACAGATATCAGGAGCAAGATCAAATCTTGCAGAGCTGTCTACTAAAAGTGATACATCTGCAAAAGAAAACTATTATGCAAAGAACATCAGAAATAATACCCATCATGGCACTGAGCTTATCCATAATGGTATCAGTCACTCAAACCCTAAGCTAACTTCCCCACTGATAAATTTAGCTCCAACTTCTTCCTCTGTCAATGCTAAACTTTCCAGTACAAAGTATTCAGTCAATATCTTCCAGCAGTTACATCTAAACAGAAATAATATTTCTGTCCACTCTTAAAAATACCAGGTTTACAGAGTCAGATATTTCTTGGTCAGTGTGAAATGCCCTCTATCAGATCTCCTTTTTAAACTATTCAGTCACAGAATCTCTACCTGATAGATACCAAAAGCCAATAAGTAGTTCCTCTATACAAGAATGTCCCACACCATGGACCCTGACAACTATAGTCTTGTCGGCCTCAAATCATATATCATCATGGACCTCATAAGCAGGGATGTAGGGAACCTACAAGCAGCAGACCCAAACCAATTTAGATTTTTAAAAAGTAGATTGTGCTCATTAAACCTAACTGATTTATTTGAAAGTGTCACAGAACCACTAGATGAGAACAACTCCATGCATATTGTTTTCCTCAGTTTAGCAAAGGCTTTTGACACCATACCTCAATCTGGCATCATCAATAGATGGCCAAATTCAATATAAATTCCTATGTAACCCAGTGGATTGCCAAATGGCTCATTAATAAACATCACTCTACTAGAGTGAATTGCACACTGTCCTCCAAGAGAATTTCCACTAGTAGAGTACCACTTAGCTCTGTTTTGAGGACTTCTTCTAGTTGGCATGTATTTCACTGATGCCAAATATGACATTAATAGTATTAATGTAATTAATAGTAATGTAATTAATAGTATTAATAGTAAATATGCACAATGTATAAACCTCCCACCCTATTACTTATCCTACTTCTATTCACACTACTACTGCTTTCTCTAATCTTTACCTACTTACTTACTTCCTATGAATATCTACTACATCTAGACCATCTCTACCCTAACAAGGAAACCAATGCTCTATCCCTTCAACTCCTCTTTAACCATGCTAATATAACAACTTCACCCAAATACCTACTTTAAAGTATCATAGAATACTACATATTAAATATTACACCCTTAATCTCAGGAAAAATCTACTTCTATACAACAAATTCCCTAACCCAAGCTATATAGGATTACTACTCTCAATAAAAGATGGAGATATCCACCCTAACCCAGGCCCAACAAATAGTCCTAGTACCCTCCACAGCCAAAATCCCTACCCAATCAATTCCCTTAGTAAAACATCTAACTCCCTCCAAGTAGCCCATCTTAATATATGTAGCATAAACAACAACATACCTCAACTCCAAGCTCTAGTAGAAGTATATTCCTTTGATATCCTCTGTTTAACAGAAACATGGTTAAAACCTGCTACCAAAGACAATGAATTCCTTTCACCTGGATATAACATACTAAGACTTGACCTAGTAGCCAAGAAAGGAGGTGGGGTAGCTATTCTATTTAAATCAGGCTTACAGTCAACCACCTACAACTGTAAAATACATCTTGATTCCAATTTAGACATTCCCATCTCCAAACTTCATATTAACAATGCCAAATCCATCTATATCATCTGTAAGTATCTTCCTCCTGGTAATAACATTGCCACCAAGGATAATATTCTTTTATGGCTATCCCAACACTTGCCTCAAGAAACCATAAGCCTAGGAGATATAAACATTGACTGGAACTGCTATTGCAGCAGCCTCCCTACAACCCACATTAACCTATGTGGTTTTACTCAAACTATCACATCCCCCACCAGGATCAATAAAACTAATCAGAAAGCTAGAATATTAGACTGGATTCTCATAAATTATCACCCTCACAACTATGATTCAGGAACCCTCCCTGATGATATAAGTGACCACTCACTTACCTATATTATCAGGCACAAAACCCATACTCCTAATCCTACATCTGTCAAAAATATCAGATCCAAAAAGAATTTTAACCCTGAGCAATTTGAAAAAGAACTAAGAGCTTGCAATTGGTCTCCCTTAAAATACCTCCCTTTAGAAGAAGCCATCAATTACTTTAACTCTAACTTTCTTGCAATTCTCAACCAACATGCTCCAACCAGATTAATTAGAGTTAAAACCAAATCTGCCCCATGGCTTTCAAAAGCAACCAAACACAAAATGTACCTTAGAGATAAACACTGGGCCAAATGGAGAATGACTAAAAACCCTGTTGACCAACAAACCTTTAGACAATTAAGAAATGACACTAAGAAAGCTATATTCTCTGATAAAAGAAATTGCTACCTGCAATTCCAACAAACTAATCAAAACAACCCTCAAAAATTCTGGACTAGCATTAACCAATTACTCCATCCAGGTCAATCCACCACACCTAACCCTCAAGATACTGACCATACTAATCCCATGAATACAGCCAATACATTCAATACCTTCTTTACTAATACTATCCAAACACTGGCTAGTCAGCTATCACAGGCAGCGAACACCAGCAAATACCATAGACAACGAAATGTTTTACCTAGGTTTCGTCTTTTATTTATCCAGACTTCTTCAGAAACAAATCAAGAATGTAATAAAATCAGACATTAAATACACTCATCTTGATAGAATCAACATCAATTACCCAATAAAAACATACCTAATTAACCCACCCCAAAACCAATTAAAAATGTAAATACAAAAGAAAAAAGAAACACAGAAACAAAGGAATACACACTTATAAATCTGTATTGAATGTGTAAATGTAAAACCTTACAATTACAAACAAAACATATATATATATATACGTATGAAATATGAAATAAATAATAATGATAAATATTAAATATTAAATGTAAATATAAATATATATGATAAAATGGTAAACTGTGCCAAATAAAACAGCTTGAGCATTAACATTTACCCTCAATAGATGCCTTAATTTTAAAATTGGGACAATACTAATGTGGTCATTAATGCCAGGAAATACGGTGGCATCCAATGTTAACTGCCACTTCGTTTCACTAACGTCAAGGTGAATGTCTAAGACACCCCCTTGAGTGTCCTTTTGGATATGTTGTATAACACAAAACTTAAATTGGTGCCCACCGTATTGTTGTATATGCCTGGCCAAAGCATTAGTGTTTTTCTTATGCCTAATGTCCGATATATGCTCACTAATCCTGTCTCTAAATGCTCTACAGGTTTTTCCAACATAGAATGCTGGGCACTGACAACACTTAGCCACATAAACCACATTTTTAGTATGACAATCATAATGCCCATAAATGTTGATAAACATATTGACCACAAATACCTGGGAATGCGTGGACATGATGTAGCCACACATACTACATCTTCCACACCTAAAATTGCCAAATGGCCTATTTTGATTATGTGCTTCACCACCACCCCAATCACCTCTTTCCAGGAGTTGCTTAAAAGACTTCCCTTTTCTGTAAACAAATTTGGGAAAATTACTAAGTTTTTCCCAAACCATATTATCTAACTTAAGCAACCTCCAATTGTTAAATACTATGTCTATTAAATATTGGGTGTCAAAGGAGTAAGTGGTAATAAAATACAATTCTGAAACATTGCTTACGTTAGTTTTCAGGCCATCATTTTGTTCACTATTCAAAGTCCCACCTACACTAAGTTCCTTGGAAATGACATGGAATGTAGCAATGATATCCGTCCCTGTTGGTTCTCCACTAGTTGTCATAGTTAGAAAGGCTTTATATATACCCTCATGCCTTTTTCTAATAACTTCATCAGTTATTACTCTACACAAATCTACAGGGTATCCTCTTTTAATGAACATACCCTTGATAAACTCTACCTTCTTCAAAAATTCAAATTCATCACTAACCATTCTAGTTGCTCTGACCATTTGGCCTTTAATAATGGCCTTCTTCTGATGTTCAGGATGCCAGCTAGAATAATTTAAATAAGAGTTTGAAAAGGTAGGCTTTCTGTAGATGTTTGAAGTCAATGTCCTTTTGACGCTATCAATTTTTAGAGATTAACATCCAAATAGGACAATTCATCTTTACTATAAGAATGAGTAAACTTCAAGAAGTTGACCGTATTGTTAATGTGTTCAATAAACAAGTCCATTTCATCAACGGTACCTTCCCACATTATAAAAATGTCATCCAGAAAATGAGTATAATGTTGAATATGTGTCATAAACCCACTAGAAAAAACAAATTCCTGTTCCCAGAAGGACATAATGTAATTGGCGTAAATGGGAGCACAAGCCTCCCCCATTGCTACTCCTGTAATTTGTTTAAAATAATGCCCTTTGAAGAATATGTAATTATTATTCAACACGGCCTCCATCAAAGTTGAAAACAGGTTTACACGATCTTGGTCATACAACCCAGTGGCCAGTAATTGATTTTCCAACCACTGTAAACCTGTGTCAGTAGGAATAACCGTGAATAAATTACAAACATCTATAGTCAATAATATAGTGTGTTCACTAATCATAAGTGACTTCAAATTTTCCAAAAAGTGCCAGGAATCTCTAGTGATGTAATCAAATTTCTTAATACCCTTCTGCAAATGAAAATCCAGGAATTTACTTATAAAACATGTCTTGCTTTGTTTCCCATCTACGATTGGTCTAAAATTAATGTTAACCAAGCCTTTGTGAATCTTTGGTATACCAAAAATTCCACTTATCATTGGATAATCATTCTTTAAATAATAGTACTCAGCCTCATCAATTTGCCCTTGTGTTAGCAAGTCATCAATTAACAGATCAATTTTTGAATAAGCTATGTTAACCTGATTTAAACTACTTTCCTCATATGCATCGTCATTTAACATAGACAACATATGATTAATATAATCATTTTTGTCCATGATAACAGTGCCACTACCCTTGTCAGGTTTCATAAACCTGATTGTGTTCCTTAATTCACCAAAGGAAATCCAATAAAATTACATGAGACATCAATGAATACAAGAACAAGAAAGTCTATCCACTTTCCTTAGGTAACCGTGGTAACCGTAAAATTTTAACCAATCAAGAATCGGAGACAGGACAGGAAATGACGGAGAAGACGGACGAATTTAACAGACGGGCTAATGTGATGGAATTCCCTTTAGACGGAGGTTTAAGGCGGTCCGAAAGGTTGAGGAACCGCGGACACGGTGGTCAAAGATACCAAAGTGACGAATCCCGCGAATATCACAGGCAGTGGGCAAGACCGAAGGAGAACTGGACTTATCCTCAGCAGCAGTGGTATGTAGCCCAAAGCAGGTGGTAATGGGCGAGACTTTTGGAAATACGCTTGTAGCAGGTGAGACGTTATTAAATGAAAACTGTGTGCAGGAAGAATTTTTTAGTCATATTGACAGATACTTTTCTGAACGGTTCCAATATGTATTAAACAGTTCCTTCAATCAACACCACGAGGTTGGTGAAATACAAAACGTTAACTTTTCAGCTGGCGACCATTATTTAACAACTAAGTTGGGAGCTACTCATTTGAGTAACGCTAATGTATCTGGTGATCCTATTTTATTATCATTTCATGATTCTAATTTAACTAAAATAGAAGATTCATTGGAGAATTTGAGTATTTACCCTGAACACTTGACTAATGTTGATCATGTCGTGGACGTTGATGATAATCCAACGGTTCACCATTGTAAGCCTGCTGACATGCTTGTTGATGATTGTTCTACATTATTGTTATCTTTTCATGCTGGATGTGAATGTAGTTTAAATAATGGACAATTCCCTTTACCCTCCTTAGTGAATTCTATTGATGTTAATAGTGTTGAATTATTTGGTGCCGACACAATTGGGGATGGGCACCTATCTCAATTGTGTGAGGCTATCGATGTTGGATATGAGTATGAGAATTTTATAACAACGGGTTACCCAGTGGTTATTTCTAATGCATTTGATGACTATAGAGTATATAATTATTCTTCCAAAAAATAACTGAAGGACATGTTCAATTGTTGGCAAAAGCGTTTTCTTTTGTGCCTGTGGTCAGGGGTAAATTAAATGAGATGTTAATTGATTTAAAAATGTTCACTAGGAAAATGAATTTGAGGTTGGTATTTCAGGATACAAATGTATCATGTAGTGAAACATTGAAAAAACCTAGCAAGTTTAACCCTCCTTTAAACAATACAGTGGCATTATATGAAAAGATGTGTGAGTTGGACATAAGACATCATATGTCCAGAAGTACAAATTACGTTAACGGAAAGGTATTTGAAATGACCAACAATTTAAATATTGACGAAATAAATTGTTTGAATGAGTTGGTAAGTGACAACACAATCAGGTTTATGAAACCTGACAAGGGTAGTGGCACTGTTATCATGGACAAAAATGATTATATTAATCATATGTTGTCTATGTTAAATGACGATGCATATGAGGAAAGTAGTTTAAATCAGGTTAACATAGCTTATTCAAAAATTGATCTGTTAATTGATGACTTGCTAACACAAGGGCAAATTGATGAGGCTGAGTACTATTATTTAAAGAATGATTATCCAATGATAAGTGGAATTTTTGGTATACCAAAGATTCACAAAGGATTGGTTAACATTAATTTTAGACCAGTTGTAGATGGGAAACAAAGCAAGACATGTTTTATAAGTAAATTCCTGGATTTTCATTTGTAGAAGGGTATTAAGAAATTTGATTACATCACTAGAGATTCCTGGCATTTTTTGGAAAATTTAAAGTCACTTATGATTAGCGAACACACTATATTATTGACTATAGATGTTTGTAATTTATTCACGGTTATTCCTACTGACACAGGTTTACAGTGGTTGGAAAATCAATCACTGGCCACTGGGTTGTACGACCAAGATTGTGTAAACCTGTTTTCAACTTTGATGGAGGCCATGTTGAATAATAATTACATATTCTTCGAAGGGCATTATTTTAAACAAATTACAGGAGTAGCAATGGGGGCGGTTTGTGCCCCCATTTATGCCAATTACATTATGTCCTTCTGGGAACAGGAATTTGTTTTTTTCTGGTGGGTTTATGACACATATTCGACATTATACTCGTTTTCTGGATGACATTTTTATAATGTGGGAAGGTACCATTGATGAAATGGACTTGTTTATTGAACACATTAACAATATGGTCAACTTCTTGAAGTTTACTCATTCTTATAGTAAAGATGAATTGTCGTATTTGGATGTTAATCTAAAAATTGATAGGGTCAAAAGGACATTGACTTCAAACATCTACAGAAAGCCTACCTTTTCAAACTCTTATTTAAATTATTCTAGCTGGCATCCTGAACATCAGAAGAAGGCCATTATTAAAGGCCAAATGGTCAGAGCAGCTGGAATGGTTAGTGATGAATTTGAATTTTTGAAGGAGGTAGAGTTTATCAAGGGTATGTTCATTAAAAGAGGATACCCTGTAGATTTGTGTAGAGTAATAACTGATGAAGTTATTAGAAAAAGGCATGAGGGTATATATAAAGCCTTACTAACTATGACAACTAGTGGAGAACCAACAGGGATGGATATCATTGCTACATTCCATGTCAATTCCAAGGAACTTAGTGTAGGTGGGACTTTGAATAGTGAACAAAATGATGGCCTGAAAACTAATGTAAGCAATGTTTCAGAATTGTATTTTATTACCACTTACTCCTTTGACACCCAATATTTAATAGACATAGTATTTAACAATTGGAGGTTGCTTAAGTTAGATAATATGGTTTGGGAAAAACTTAGTAATTTTCCCAAATTTGTTTACAGAAAAGGGAAGTCTTTTAAGCAACTCCTGGAAAGGGGTGATTGGGGTGGTGGTAAAGCACATAATCAAAATAGGCCATTTGGCAATTTTAGGTGTGGAAGATGTAGTATGTGTGGCTACATCATGTCCACGCATTCCCAGGTATTTGTGGCCAATATGTTTATCAACATTTATGGGCATTATGATTGTCATACTAAAAATGTGGTTTATGTGGCTAAGTGTTGTCAGTGCCCAGCATTTTATGTTGGAAAAACCTGTAGAGCATTTAGAGGCAGGATTAGTGAGCATATATCGGACATTAGGCATAAGAAAAACACTAATGCTTTGGCCAGGCATATACAACAATAAGGTGGGCACCAATTTAAGTTTTGTGTTATACAACATATCCAAAAGGACACTCGAGGGGGTGTCTTAGACATTCACCTTGACGTTAGTGAAACGAAGTGGCAGTTAACATTGGATGCCACCGTATTTCCTGGCATTAATGACCACATTAGTATTGTCCCTATTTTGAAATTAAGGCATCTATTGGGGCAAATGTTAATGCTCAAGCTGTTTTATTTGGCACAGTTTACCATTTTATCATATATATTTATATTTACATTTAATATTTATTATTTATCATTATTATTTATTTCATATTGCATACGTATATATATATATATATATATATATATATATATATATATATATATATATGTTTTGTTTGTAATTGTAAGGTTTTACATTTACACATTCAATACGAATTTATAAGTGTGCATTCCTTTGTTTCTGTGTTTCTTTTTTCTTTTGTATTTACATTTTTAATTGGTTTTGGGGTGGGTTAATTAGGTATGTTTTTATTGGGTAATTGATGTTGATTCTATCAAGATGAGTGTATTTAATGTCTGATTTTATTACATTCTTGATTTGTTTCTGAAGAAGTCTGGATAAATAAAAGATGAAACCTAGGTAAAACATTTCATTGTCTATGGTATTTGCTGGTGTTCGCTGCCTGTGGTTCCTGTCGTTTGGTTTGGTTGCTGCTCTGCTTTTTATATTTGTTGGTGTGATTTTTTATCATAGTCAGCTATCACCTAATAGCTTCACTCTACCTTACTATAACTCTACCTCACCCCCTCCTTTTCATTTACAACCTGCCCCAACTACATACATTCTAACCCTCATACAAAAACTAAAACCATGCTCTCCCTCAGCAGATCAACTACCTGCCGATTTTCTACAGCTATCAGCCAAAGCTATAGCTTATCCTGTTTCCATTCTGATCAATAGGACTATTACCGAAGGTCACATACCTAGCCTATGGAAAGTCTCTCATATTATCCCCCCCTCCATAAAGGCGGACACTCAAATGAGCTCTCCAACCACCGCCCTATTGCCCTTCTCTCACCCCTAGCAAAGATCATGGAGAAATGTATCCATAGGCAATTACTTGACCACTTAACCCAAAATAACTTACTTTCCAGCTATAAACATGGTTTCAGACCTTCACACAGCACTACTACTGCCCTCCTTTCCTTTACAGATTGCATAAACAAAAACCGTAACCTTGATAACCTTTCTTCAGCACTGTTCTTTGACCTGTCCAAAGCATTTGATATGGTCAATCATCAGATTCTCCTCAACATACTAGAATCCTTATCATTTGATTCACCTTCTAGAAAATGGTTCCAGTCCTACCTATATAAAAGACAACAGGCAGTAATTTGGCATAAGACTCTTTCTACCCTCCAACCAGTTACCCTTGGTGTCCCTCAAGGGTCCATACTAGGACCTCTCCTCTTCTCAATATTTATTAATGACCTTCATCTAGCCATCCCCCAAGTCACATGCATACAATATGCTGATGACTCCACACTTATATGCTCAGCCAAATCCACATCTGAACTTATCTCTCCCACCCAGAAAGCATTTAACACAGTTGAACAATGGTTTACACAGTGTTGTCTTCTTTTGAACCCCAAAAAAACTAAACTCCTCCTCTTTAATCCAACTCACAAGTCCTTTCCACTTGATTTCTCAGTTATATCCACTAATGGCAGCATTATATCACCCGACACAACCACCAAATTATTGGGATTCACCATTTATAACAATTTGAACTTTGACATCCATATCAACAATACAATAAAAACTGTCAATAAAAAACTTGGCTCCCTCTATAGGATTAAATCTTACCTTTCTCCCACAGCTAGAATAACCATAGCTCATACTCATCTAATCTCTACTCTCCTCTATGCCTCACCTATTTTTACTAACCTTTCTAAAAATAACCTCAGCAAACTGGAAACTTCCTACAATAACATCGCTAGATTTGCAACAGGAAACCCTTACAGAACCCACCACTGCATAAATATAAAGCAGCTTGGATGGCTTGAACTACAAAACGTGATTAAATTCCATCAACTAACCATTGCCCATAAAACTCTTTATAAACCTTCCTGTACAACTAGCCTATCTTCCCTCATCACTCCATACACAAATCTGAAATCACTACGTTCCTCACACAAAAATCTTCTATATACCTCTAAACCTAACAACAAGGCTGGTGAATCTCTCTTCTCTAATGCTGTTGGAAAAACCTGGAATCTTCTCCCCAGTGACCTTTCCTCTCTTCCCTCTCTATCACTCTTGAAAAATAGACTAAAACCCTACCTTACAGCACACTGGTTGTGCCCCTGTACTAAACCTGACTAGGCTTCTATCCACCTGATTAAACTTAGCTCTGCCTATCGCTCACTACTCATAAACCAGTACATATTATTTTACCAACAAATATAGATTTCCTCCTAAACTACACTGTGCCCAGTCTCTCTATATACACTTCCTACTGAAGAATATATATTTTTTTCCTTTTATATTTGTATATAATTAACCTGTTTCCACTTTTGACCTTAGTCTTTATATTTATCTGTGTTTTATAGCTGCATATTGTATAGTATAAGCATTCTTGCACTACAAGTTTTTTTTTTGTCCTCACAGTATTTTATGTTTTAACTTGTAATATTAATTTTTTACAATTAATGCTGCTATTTAGTCATCTTTTTCTTTTATTTTTCTGTTGATGTACTTGAAATCTGCTTGTTTAATATGAATATTTTTATTTAGACTTATTTACTAAGTTTTTCATTTATCTGTATTGGAGCTTATCTCCCCGGGCCTCTACTGAAAATGGACATGTATCCAGTTAGACTAGCCCGGTTAACAAATATAAAATAAAAATAAATAAATACATCAATAAAATAAATAAATTAAAAGCCTCTAGCTGATCAAGTTCATGAATGACTGCAAGTTTAGAGCCATCATGAATTCCCTGAAAATGATCCTCCAAGATGGTCTAACTCAGAGAAAATTATAGCATCAGGATCACAGTCTAAAGCTGAATGCAAAAAGAGTGTAGCATCATGCAATTTGGAAAAATAAATTCTCACACAACTACCTTATAAACAAACTCACCCCTTA
Source organism: Protopterus annectens (assembly GCF_019279795.1). Classification (NCBI taxonomy): domain Eukaryota; kingdom Metazoa; phylum Chordata; order Ceratodontiformes; family Protopteridae; genus Protopterus; species Protopterus annectens. The sequence goes on from NC_056731.1 coordinate 1,340,579,061, forward strand.
AAATAAACAATGTCATTAGCGTCCTGGGCATCTTCATGGACAGAGAAGTCTCCTTTGACTACCACATGCCTCTGTCACTAGGAAAGCCTTCTATCTTGTTCAACTAATTACTAAGGGCAGCCCCTCTCAGTCCAAAGAGGTCACCGTTCTCTTCCACTCATCCTTTATTAAGCCCATCCTAGTATACAATACACCATTCAGTATTTACCTATCAAATACCTCACTCAACTTGAAAAATCATAGAGGCTTCTCACTAAGAAAAATGTCAAGTATAAGCTCTTGAAGATACTAAGAGAATCTAAAAGCCCTGTTTCTCTTGTCTGTCTCCTACAGGCTCCTACAGGGTTATAACTATTTGGATTACAAAACTGTAAATGACCCAGCCCTTCTTGATTTACTGCATATTCCTAAAACTGTTTGTAACACAAATACAAGATCATAGGACCTATTTTGCAACATAAATAGGACTTGTTTGCATGACTGATATGTGCTCCAAAGAATTATCTACCTCTGGAGTAAATTCACAATTTCTGTAAAACAAAGAACAAACCTCCCCCACTATCTTCAAATCATAGACGAATGGATGAAAAACCACAGATTTGTCTCACACCAAGTCCCCTGTCAGTTACAGCTGAAGGGAGCAATAAGCTAAGAGTACCATTTGGATTGCCACAGCTATAGACTTCAAAAGTCTATCTGTTTGTTGTCACCTCACAGCAAGAGATTCTCCGGTTCGATTATCAGCTGGGGTGCCTTCTGTGCAGAGTTTGCATATTCTCCCTGCATTCACGTGGGTTTCCTCCGGGTACTCCTGTTTCCTTCCACATTCTAAAGACATACGACTGGAGCATTTCTCCCCAGGCCTCCACTGAAAATAGGCTCTGTGAAGCCTGGTCGGACTTTCCCAGTCAACAAATGTTAAATAAATAAATAAAAAGGCTTAGCCAGTCTATTGTCTAGTAGAAACCTATGAACCTAACCTATTACCACTTTCAGTGGAAAGATTTTGTGATACCCTGGTGGTCTTTGGGAATGAAAATTGCAAACCAGATAGACAATAACAGGATTTCACACAAAGTAGCCCTTAGTCTAAACTGATGCATCTGTATCACTGGGTGACAGCCAAGTTTTTTAAATCCCTTCTTAGCATTTATCCTATCTTGACATTCGGATATTCTGACCACCCACAACTCTAGCTGCCCATTATTTCCAGCTTCCCTCTCTTAATTATCACCATATACCCTAATCTGCTAGTAAGAAAGGGTGACAGAAGATTCCAGTAGGAGACCATCTGGCCATTACATGAAAATGAAAGGGGATTTTTTTTATTTTTTTATTCAGGCATACCACAGCACCCATGATGCACACTAATGTGAAATATAGCAAAGTGAAGTTTATAGATACATGTGCAAATATACAAGCACCATGCGGACTGCTGATGGCACTCTTCTCATCTTGTCATCTGTGTATAGTCTGATTGGCTGTGTAGTATAATTGGATACAGTCCTGGATCAGACCTAGATAACCCAGGTTCATATAGAAGCCCAGGCCCTAGAAGAGCTGAGTGGGGCATGGGAGTGACTGGCTAATACCTGCTGGCTCATTCTGAGAGGAAGGTAGCAGTATGGACCAAGACGTGCTGCATCGGATACAGGTCAGAGTGCAAACATTGAGCCCACATGACTAAGTGTGCGAGTAACCTGTTAACCAATGCATAGTGAAATAGCTGGAACTGATGCATGCATTCATGCATGTGAGGAAGTCCACTTGTTTCATTGATGTGCTGGTTTAATATTCTGAAGATGGGCTGGCTGTTTTCATGGAGAAATTGAACCCTGCAATGACCTATCTGACACAGGATTGCATAGTGGCCCTGGAGCATGAAGAAACAGGTGGAGGTAGAGAGGAAGGAAGATGCATTGCTGCCTTACCTCTCCTAGAGGGAAGGTTGAGTGTCTCATTGTGAGGCAAATTTTCTCTTAATGAACCCCTGGAAGAGACTGGACACCTAAAAGGTACTTTTTACTTCATATGGGAGGCTGGGGCTCCATAATAGTCTATGCCACTCACAGAAGTGGGTGATGGCCCCACACTACACCCATTACACAAGTCTGTAATTAATGTTTACTGAGTATATGGAGGCATGTTAGTGCTTGCAAAGAGAAAAATTCCTTGATAGCTGCCTGTATGAAATTCTGAAGACAGTTCTTGACAATTATTGCATTCTTTTTAATAATCAAACTAAAAGTGTGAATGTTAATAAATACACACACTTACGCACTGACATGCATATGTTAAAAAAATTATCTCCCTTTGTCTCTGTCTCTCTGTATATATATGTATATATATATATATATATATATATATATATGTATATATATATATATATATATATATATATATATATATATATATATATATATATATGTGTGTGTGTGTGTGTATGTGTGTGTATGTATGTGTATATATATATATATATATATATATATATATATATATATATATATATATACACACACACACACACACACATATATAATAGTTCATATTTCATACTGTTAAGGAGGCATCCTGGATTCTCATCAGGTCACATCAATGCAGTATTTTTGGCTCTGGAGAGTGTATTTAAGACCTGTTTCCTATTAATAGTTGGGAGAGTTATGGTTAAGGGTGTTTCTTGAGAGCTATTGAGTTGGAAATTGGAATGAAATCTGAGCTGAATTTACTGAAAAGTAGATTTGTCTTTATCCTCTATCTTAGTATAAGTGGCTCCTTTTACAATTAGTTTAGCACATTGTTGTATATTGCACTTGAGGTTGTGAATATAGCTAAAGAATGCTTAATAGTAAAAACAAGAAGGTGCACCATAAGCTGCAAAACATGAATAAAATCTTCTCCTTGATGTATAAACACACTTTATTGTAAAAACAATAAAACAGCTGCAAAGTAAGCGCTTTCGCGTTATAACAAACGCTTCATCAGACATGAAAGCACTAACACAAACTCCATTAAATACATTTTCTAATGTCACTATCCAATTAAAAACAACAAATCAGAACAGTGATAATCAAGCACATGCACCTGACCAATTAAAGCAACCATCAATGCTTACTAACAATGTTATCACTTGGTATATAAACTGATCTGGTTGAATATACAATATAAAATTAATGTCTAAGGGGTCTACTAGTTAAGAATGGCTTTAAGGTCACCCTATCATTTAGACCAAACCTATGTGCTTGTAGTTTTAGTATCCATTTAGCCTCCCTTTCCTCTGTGGTGTTTCTGACATTGCCTAAACGGCTAGTAGTGGGTACCAATTCCAAAACCTGAAATTTGAAATTATGGGAACACCCTTTTTCCATGGTATGCCTCGCTAAGGCGTTAGTAGTGTTGCCCTTGTTGATAGCATATAGGTGTTCCCTTATACGTTCCCTTAAGGATCTTGTGGTCATACCTACATAAAAAATATTGCAGGTTTGACAAACTGCAACATAAACCAAGTTGGTGGATTTGCAATCCGCATATTGACCGAACTTATAAAAACGTTTCGTTACAGGATGAACAAAACTATCAGAGCAAGAAATATATTTACATTGATTACAGGTTTTGCAACTGAACGTGCCTGTTCTCTTCAGGTTTCTAGAATTATGACCACCTCTTTCATAGCAAAGTAACCTGTTGAGAGAGAGCATATTCCTATACGCTACTTGTGGCCTCTCTTCCACCAGGCTCTTTATCCGTTCATCAACCATTAATAACCTCCAATTTCTATTAAGGACATCCATCACATGATGGTTCCTATTGGTAAAAGGGATGACTATCCTATTCGTGGTCATTGAATTGCTGACTTTTCTAGTAGATTCACAAGGATATGGTCTATTTATCAACGGTGCCCCTATGTTCTCCCTGTAGAGGTCGCCCCTAGCAATTTCAGCATGTACATGTGTCTGACTATAACCCCTAGATGTAAAGTTACTAGCTAGCATTGATTTGTGATGATTGTAAACACTATCTTGAGATGTTAATTTCGACACCCTTAGTGTTTGGTTTCTCACTAGATTCCGATGTATATGTCTAGGATGCATGCTGGCCCGATGTAAAAGGTTGTTCCTCCAACATGATTTCCTAAAGAGCTCCGTGTCAAAACTAGTAGCTCCCTTAATGATCTTAAAGAATGCCTTGTGATCGTTCCTAGCCTGGGAGGCTACTTTTGACTCAGATTTGGCATTGGTTGACTTAATTAGTCCCCTCAGTTGCTTATTTAGTTTAATGATAGAGTTCTTACTATGCTGGGTATTGCCCTTCCTATTCTTGGACATGATATGTCTTTTTGTTATACAACCTATTTATGTTGGGATTCCACCAGCGTGGCTTGCATTTTGGGTTTTTCCTGTAATTATTTCTGGTACTTACTGCTGCTTCTTTGCAGCTATGCACATGATGGTATATTTTCTTTTGTGAACAAATCTACATATGTAGTGGTGTTCTCTTAGTTTGGGAGGCTTGAAATTTTGACAGGGTGTACCTTAAAAGTAAGATGTTTGCCTTAGAATGATTCCTAAAAAGTTCCAGGGTTAGTTGGTGTCCCAAGCTTTATTGCTATTACAAAGGAGACAGCTTCATGGTCTTATCTGACCAGTGACAATATTACCCTGGGGTAAGTGGGTGCAAGGTTCCTCCATGTTGGCGAGAACTAGGCCAAGGATGTTGGCACTCCCAGTGGGTGCACATACTAGCTGGTCCAGGGCATTAATGATGACAAAATCTGGGAATCTTGGGGCCTGCAAGTATGGGTCAGGCACGATTCCCAGTTTATGATGGGACAGTTGAAATTACCCATGAGTACATTGTTAGGTTAAATGGGGAGTAACTCCAATTCATTTAAATATGAGGTGTGGGTTTTCTGGGTCATAGAGATAGTTCTATAGCTCACAAAGATGTTTTGAAACTCTGATTATGGTAAGTTGTATGTGGAGAAGCTCTAATGTGTCATACTGCATAACCAACCTTAAGATGTGCTCATATTTGATGTAAATAGAGACATCTCTACCCTTTGTCCCTTCCTGTGCATTAGCTGATCTAAATGTGTAAAAAGCATTATAGCCCTGCTCTGCTGGTGTGATCTCTGTGGCAGGGCAGGTCTATAACATAGCAGATTTACTCACATGCAGATACACTCACAATCATATTAGCTAATAATGGCAACTAATGAACACAGAGATCAACTCAGCAGTGACCAGAAAAGAGCTCGGAAAAATTAGTACTAAAGTCAAGGATATCCATTAACTTAATGCATTGCCAATAATGTTAAGGTTATGTCATCAATATCCTAGTCTGCTATTTTAAAGCATGAAGACTATGATATGTGTGTCTGTGTGTGTGTGCGTGTGTGTGTGCATGTGCGTGTGCGCGTGCGTGTGCGTGTGCGTGTGTGTGTGTGTGTGTGTGTGTGTGTGTGTGTGTGTGTGTGTGTGTGTGTGTGTGTGTGTGTGTGTGTGTGTGTGTGTGTGTGTGTGTGTGTGTGTTTCTGGAAATGTGCCCAGGTTGTCAACTTCTGTGTGTTTGCAGATTATATATACGGGCCTATGTTATTTCACTGAAGGTTTATTTGATTGAAACTCAAATGATCAAACCTATTTTATTGAAAACTCATTTGAATGAAAACTGAAAACTTAGTTGATAGAAAAGTGTAGAAGATTATAGAAAGTATGCGATTGTGTCATTCTTTATCACAGGAGTTGTAGGGAAGTAATCTAGCTGACAATATGTGGATTGCAATGGTCAGTGTCATGTTGTACCCCCATATCTGTAGATGATTGTGTTTCTGCTCCAGCACTGACTCCCTGTGTGTGGTGTTATTTATTTTCTCTATGGTTACATGGCCATGAGTTAGTATATATAGAAGTAAGGGGCTATAGGCAGGCTTGCCCCCCCACAAAAACCTTTTTTTATGGTATATTTGTTGGGAAGAAGGTTTTCTATCAAATAAGCTTTTAGTCAAATAAGTTTTACAATTTGGGTTTCAATCAAATTAACATTCATTCAAATCCCATAGACCTATCTATCTAACTATGTCTATATGTCTCTCTTTCTCTCTCTCTCTCTGTATATATGTATATATATATATATATATATATATATATATATATATATATATATATATATATATATATATATATATATAACATTTCTTTGAATCACAAAGTAGTGACCATCTCTTCGTCGGATCGTCAAACGGACTTTTCAGCAAAATTTTTCCTATGGCAAAGCAGTGGTAGGTCACCCTAGCAACAGTGAACAAAATAATAAAACTTAACACCCACACCCCCCCCCCAACTAAATATACTAACACTGAAATTGCACTGCAGGGGAAAAAGGGCAAATTCCAGATGGTGGCCAGATGGTAAAATGCATGATCATAAAGTGTATGCTTGTATGTGAGTACCTATATTTCTCTCTGCATGTATATTTGTGTGCTTGTATGCTTCACTGTGAACTTCCATATGTAATGCAAATAAAACACCCACATGTGCATAGCCTATTTATTTACTTACTTGTTAAATGGGCACTAAAGCTTTAACCAAGTGCTTTGTTGCTAATTAGATAAGAAGACCATGAGGCTTTAGATGAGAATTATGATACTGCATTGCTTAATACATTTTCCAGTAATAATCAAGAAGAAAAAAATCATCTCATCTATACTGATTACTATTGGCTTCCCATCATTTCATCTTTTTCTTCTGCTTATTATCAAACCATTAGCTAATGTACTATGAACTCTGGAAAGATCTGCATAGGTAGTGTTGCTGGTACAGACCATAGCAACTCTGTGTCTGGTAAAGATGACAGCTGTGTGATGGCACAGAATCTTTTAGTTTATCTATACATTAGCAAAATTAATTCAGATTCTGAGTTAGGAGTGCTGAAAAATGAAGTAAGCCAACAGTTGTACAAAAATATAGGAAGAAATTCAAGATAAGTGTTCTGGCATAACATGCATGTGCCATTAAATCTCATGTTTCCTAGCATTCAAAATGCCCACATTCAGGTATTTTATTGGAAAAATGTGGAAAATTGTATCCATGATTGTATCTTGTCATTTAAAAAATAACTTTGCTATAATAATAAACAGCACAAATATTTCATGACTAGTTAGAAAGAAGTATTCAGCAAAGTCAATGACCAGCAGACCGTGGTGTGGAAAATATTATAATTTATTGAGTGTTTGTGCTAATAAGCACATACCATAGAGTGAATAATCCACCAGACCAGTTTCGGCTGTAATAATTGTGCCTTCTTCAGTGTAGCATAACAGGTAACAGAACAATTCCCTCTATTTAAATGTGTGGCAATCACATCTCATGTCAATCACCTAAAATTCTTAAAGGTGCTCATTCAAACCTGGAGAAAATAGATCTCCTAACTTAATAATCAATTTTTTCTCCATCCAATTTAAAACATCATGCCAACCTGCAGTTTTGGATCTATTTCCTTTGATCTTATCTATAATTGTAAAATTCCAGAGGGATTTAGTGGACTACACTAGTGGGAATCCCTTCTCTAAGGACACAGCCAAGCATTTCAGATTTCAGCAGTCACCCAAATTTGTACCTAGAAAAAAGTGTCCATGCTCTATCTTGAAAAAATCCATCACAAGTAATGATACTTCAGCTGAGGATTCTTCCTCTGCTATTGAGTCAGATGTGCAGGGCACCACAGATTCGCGCACAGCTAAAAGGAATAATAACATCCCTTTAGACATACACAAAAGAGGGGAGGAAGAAAACATAAACGAGGTACACGATGTAGAAGGCCTATTAGTATGTTTACCCAGAAATAAATAATACAAATGTTTTAAACATTTCTTCTTATACTCTATCACCTATATATATTGATGTACTTAATAAAGGATTAACATTCATTCCTGGTGTTTATGTTCCTGAAGATGATTTTGCTAAAGATATCATATCATTTTGTAGACTTTTAAATTTACATTTATTTTTTCAGGACGAAGACTCTACTGATTTCCCGGATGAATTTCACTATCATAAATCTACTTTTCAACCCCCCATGAACCCCAGTGTTATGTTGTTTCAGAAAAGTGTTCTTAAGGACATCCATTTTTACTCTAGAGAAGATCATGTTGGTTCAGATAATCTCTCAAAGATTCATTCTGATTGTATTAAAGAACTTGCTTTAAACCACGACTTGGTTATCTTGACGGCAGATAAAGGTGGAGCAGTAGTGATTCAAGATTGGGTAAAATATAATATGGAAGCCTTGTGGCAACTTTCTAATGCTTGTTATTACACTTGTTTACCGTTTGACCCTACGCCCACCTTTAAGAAACAGATAGATGATTTTTTGGCTCTGGCTGAACAAGAGGGGATTATTTCTATAAAATATTACAACGTTTAGGAGGGTGGCCTAATGGTTGGGGTGTTTGCCTTAGAAACACAAAGTACAGGGGTTTGAGTCTCACAAGGGATAATTGGCTAGGCTTAAAATGGCTCGCAAGGGCAGTTAGCCTAGTACTAATCTTTGAACCTATGAATTACTTGACTGCTCATGATCCTGTTCCACAATATATTTATTTTCTGCCAAACATACAAAAAAATCTACAAAATCCACCAGGTCAACCAATAATTTCAGGCCGAGGCTCCTTGACTGAACCACTATCATAGTTTTTGACAAAATATTTAAAACCTTTGCTGAAGTTGATACACTCTAGCATTCAGGATACTACTGAATTCTTGCAGATTTTTTCTGAGTCCCAGCTGGAACCGGGTTGGTTATTATGTAGCTTAGATGTTACAAGTTTGTACACCAATATCCCACATTGGGCCGGTGTTGAGACCTTAAAATATTAGCTTGATAGATCTGAGCTTTATCCTCCTGGATTTAACACCTTATTAATTGGATTAGCTGAACATGTACTGGCGAAAAATGTTTTCCTTTATCATGATTCTTATTATTTACAGATTAAAGGTACGGCAATGGGGGCATCATTTCCCCCTATATATGCTGATTTATTTATGGCCTATATTGAAGAGCAGTTAATATGTGACAGTTCTCACAACATTTTTCTACAGGACATGGACATATGGAGGCATTACGTTGATGATTGCTGGTTGGTATGGAGGTCTGATTCTGAATATCTTCAGGAATTTGTAAACTATCTTAACGATAATAAATGGGGAATTCACTTTACGGCTAATTACAATTCTGACCAGATAACTTTTTGGATGTATTGATAACCAAACAATTTTACAATACTCTTAAATCTGAAGTCTACCGCAAGTATCCCCAGTATAATTCGTACCTCCATGCCATCAGCTATCATCCATCACATATTCGTAAGAACATCCCTAAATCTCATTATATGAGAATTATACGTATATGTTCAGATGACAGCTCTTACCAAATATTTAGGGATGACTTAACCACCCGGTTCCTACAAAGAGGTTATAAGTTGGGACAAGTGTTAAATGCCAGAAACACGGTTGATTTGATACAGCATGAGCCTTTACTTGAATATCAGTCTTGAGTTACTAACACCAACCAAGTGACACGTTTAGTTATAACCTATGGACGCAATGCAGCTAGATTGGTTAACAGTGTACAACAAAATTGGAATATCCGTTTGGCAGATGATAAGTTAAACACTATATTACAGGATAGATGTTTATTTTCTTACAGGAAGGGCAGGAATTTGGGATCTATCTTTAGCCATTACAAGAGGGGACATAGTCCATTACGCCCGATGATACAATCCACCCTTTTAGGGGACCACCTAAAGGGATGTTTCCCATGTGGTCATTGTAGGTATTGTTCCAACATTAATAAATCAACTAGTTTCAGCAGAAGCAATACAGGTGTGGTCTATACTATTTCTTGTTTTGGGAACTGTCAGACCAACTGGGTGATATATTTGACAACATGTAGCTGCTCAGCTTTTTACATGGGGCAAACTTCGAGGGCAGTAAAATTTCGGATAGCAGAACATTTGTGTGATATCAGACATAAAATGCCTTACCAATGCCTTATATAAACACACAGTTAAACATCCCAAGGCCAAGATTTTCTTTACAATTATAGATAAGATCAAAGGAAATAGATCCAAAACTGTAGGTTGGCATGATGTTTTAAATCAGATGGAGAAAAAATGGATTATTAAGTTAGGAGGTCTATTTTCTCCAGGTTTGAATGAGCACCTTTAAGAATTTTAGATGTTTGACATGAGGCTTGATTGCCACACATTTAAATAGAGGGAATTGTTCTGTTACCTGTTATGCTACACTGAAGAGGACACAATTATTACAGCCGAAACCGGTATGGTGGATTATTCACTCTATGGTATGTGCTTTTTAGCACAAACACTCAATAAATTATATTTTACACACCACGGTCTGCTGGTCATTGGTTCATAGGTTAATACTAGGCTATCTGCCCTAGGGCATTTATAAGCCTAGCCAGAGTGTATTTGGCTTTCGCCACCCATTTTAAATGAATTTTGCTATGCCCTTTTTCGAGGTTAGTATAATGTGCCTCTGTCTAACAGTGACACAGAAGTGATACCCGGGGTAAACCTACAATCTCCCATCCACTCATCAAGTATCCTCTTGAAGAGAGTCAATGAGGGACTCTGCCTAACCTGGACTGGGATTTTATTCCAGAGTGAAGGGAGCCTCTGGCTTATGAATCTGTCCTTCCAGCATGTCCTATTTATTTCAGTGCTGAGGTTCAAGTCTCTCGAGTGAGTAGCTCAATGGGATTTGGATTTTCTGAGGTGCAGCATGTCCATTAACTCCGGGTTGGACATGGCTTTATACATCAGGCACAGATCGCCTCTGAGCAGGTGGTATGCCACTGAGTAGAGCTGGAGTTTCTTTAACCGGGCAGCATATGGCATCTGTTTGAGCACTTTGATCCTCTTGGTGAGGTACTTTTAGGGTCTTTCCAGTTGCTGCAGGTGTCTGGTAAGGTACATCCCAAAAGGGGCATTGTACTCAATTATGGGCCTGATGAGGGATGAGTAAAGAGGCACGATGACCTCCCCTGATCTAGATGTGAATCCTTTCATGATTAGGTGGGCTATATAAAATGTTTTTCTAACCACTTTGGCCATGTGGTTTTCAAATGAGAGATTGCTATCAACTTGGGTCCCCAGGTCTCTAATTACATCTTCCATAGTTAATGGATTACCACCTATGTGGTAAATTGTGGGCACTTTGTTTTTGCCAAAGGGGATGACTATGAGGCCCTTTCGTAGCATGCTTGTGTCGGCTGGAGAGTTGATTATGGTGCCTCGTTTGCAGTCATCTGCGAACTTGGTCAGCCACAGTCCTTCCGTGTTGGCCTTTACTTCTGAGAAATATATACCGAACAAGAAAGGTCCCAGGACTGAGCCTTGTGGGATGCCACTTGTAACTGGTTTGGAGTCTGACATGGCTCCAGCGATTCTAACCATGTGGGTTCTGTCCTTGAGCCAGTTTGCAACCCATCTAGTGACATAGGGGTTTATATTTATGCTGGTGAGCTTATCTATAATGCCTGAGTGGGGTATTGTATCGAAGGCTTTTGCGAGATCCAGGTAGGCTGTATGGACCACCTTCCCCTCGTCAATGGCCTTCGTGACTGTTTCAAAGAAATCAACCAGGTTTAAGAGGCAACATCTGCGCTTAACAAAGCCGAACTGGGTAGGATCCAGTGTCTGTAGGTCCCCAGTATCTTTATTTATGAGGTCCATGATGATCCTTTCCATAGCTTTGCAGACCAAGCTAGTCAGGCTTATGGGGTGATAGTTTCCAGGATCCGTTGAGGCACCACCTTTGTGGAGAGGGACCACTGTTGCTGTACACCACTCTTTGGGTACATATCCTGTAATAAGGCTGAGATTGAACAGTAGTTTTATGTTTGTGTTTAGCTCTTCTTGGAGTTCATGTAGGACGCAGCCTGGGACACCGTCTGGTCCCATTGATGCTGCGTTTTTTGCTTTGGAGAGGGCGGCTCTTACCTGAGCATCTGAGATGTCAGGGGGGCAGCACTCTGCTGAGATAGATATTTGCTCTTTTGGTGGGGAGGGGGAGAGAAGTTTGCGCTGAACCTGTCAGCTAGTATGTTGGCAATGTCTGTGGGTTCGGTGTATTTTTTGTCATTTTGGACTAATTCTGAGCATATCTGGGAAGTCCCACCCAGGTTCCTAACATAACTAAAGAAAGCCTTGTGATTATCCTTAGTGTCCTGTGCAATTTTTCTCTCGAAGCTGGCCTTAGACGATTTTATGAGTGCCCGTAGCTTTTTGCTAATACTGATCAGAGATGCCTTCCCTTTTTGGGATTTTGCTCTATCATGTAGTAGCTTCCTCCTTCTATTGTAGAGTTTGTTTATGGCTGGGGTCCACCAGACAGGACGCCTGCCTTTGGAGGATTGGGTCTTGGTTTTATTTGGGATTGCATGATCCATGCATTCCTGAAGGTGTTCATAGAATGCGTTTATAAAGGATTCTGCGGTCTGGGCCATATTTTCCACAGGCCCGGGGGCTTTGAAGGATTCCACCTCAGTTTTGAGGAGTGTGAAATTTGCTTTAGAGAAGTTTTTCACTGTGGTTTTCTGGGCAGGGGGTGGGATCGGGATGTGAATATCCAGTGAGATTAGTTTATGGTCTGATCTTACCAGTGAGGGACACACTTCTGGTCTGGCGCATAGAGCCCCCATGTTGGTGATGATCAGTTCCTGTATGTTTTCCCCTCTTGTGGGAGTGGTAACAAGTTGTTCCATAGCATTTAAGTTTATAAATTCCAGGAACCTTTGGGCTAGGGTGTTGGAGCTGCAGTAATGCTCCCAGTCTATGTTTGGGTAGTTGAAGTCACCCAATATAATGGTGTTTGGAGAGTCCTTCATATTTTCCAGTATTCTCAGGAAGGCCGAGTGGGGTTCCTGAGTTTGGGAGGGTGGTCTGTAGCAGGCTATAAACTGGAAGGCAGTTTTACCCACTGTTAGTTGCATATGGATAGTCTCTGATGCTTCGTGCTGTGCCACCAACCTGGAGGTGTGGGTATCTTTGACGAATATTGATACTCCCCCTCATTTTGTGGTTCGGCCCAAGTTTTGGGGCCGAAAAGCATGGTATGAGGTATAACCTGGTAGTGCTGGGGTGCTCTCGGGAGCCTTGAACCAGGTTTCTGTTACTGCACAGATATCGATGTTCTCCATGCTAAGGAGAGTTTCGAGAGTGTGCATCTTGAGGTTTAGACTTCTGGCGTTGAGTAGCATTACTCTTAGTTTCTTATCCCTTGTGATACCTATGGAGGTGGGTTTGTCTTTTGAGCCTTGCCTAAAAAAGGCACTTTGGGGGTGGCAAGAGCCTTTGCCAATATCCGAAAGCCCAGGGGTGACAGGTGCAAGCTGTCCCTAGCGAAGCATCATGGCTTGTCGAGCATGCCATCCCAGGCTGACAGGCATTGGATCCCCTTTGAGTGACACCAATACTTAAGCCAATTGTTGAAATTGATCATCTTGTCTTCATATTGTGGCATCATTCTTGGTCAGGGTAAGATGCTACTCAAGGTCAGGGTCATACCGGCCTGGGCTACATGCTCAGAGAGCTCCTTTATGTCTCTATTCATGTAGTCCGGGGAGGTACGTCTCAGGTCATTCACACTAGCATGGTCAATGACTGAGTCATATTTGTACTTGCCTTAGAGTGACTTGAGTGCTTGTGTTATGTGGCGGATCCTAGCGGCTGACAGGCAGCTCAACGTGACCTTCTCCTTGTTCAGCCTGGTGAGCGGAACGTCAGTGTGCCTGATGATAGTCACTTATTACAAGTGTATCAGGTGTGTTGTTTAGCCTTAAGGGCTGTGACTGTTCAGCACATTGGCTTTGTGAGCTATGAGTTGCATGTGTTTTGTTTTGGGGTAGTGGTTGCTTGGGTGTCTGCTTTGGAGATCTCTGCTGCTTAGGCAGATTTTTATTTAGAGCCTCTGAGTATGTTTTTGTGTGTTTATGTGTTTGGTTTGCTGTCGTGGTAGGTCTATGTGAGACTGGTATTGTAGTGAGTGTGGTTTCCTTCTCCTCCTGACTGGTTACTCCAGTAGTGAGCTGAGAGAGCTTAGCCTCCAGTTTGGCTATATGGTTGCATCTCTCACATGTGTTGGAATTTGTTGGGAGGAGGAGAGGGTTGTCTGTGTACATGAGGCAGTTGTAACATTGCCTCAAGATTCCCAGATTCACCAGCTGGACTGGAGAGGAGATTGACAACTGACCTTTGGACATGCTAGAATAGTATTGGGAATTCCTTTATAATTGAAAAACAGGGCCAATGGGGAACAAGGTACTCAAGGGGAGTTTGTGATAGTGTAGTGGTTTTAATTTTTTAGTGCTGACTTATATAATTGCTTTAGTGAGCAAGTGCCAGGCTTTAGAGTAGGAATAGAGTGTTTATTATGAGAACTAGATCAGTCCTAAGGGAAAAAGTGAAGAGCAGACTTTGTGGAGCCACGAATGGTTTAAACCCAATTAAGCAGAGCTGCCCAATGCTGCGCTATGCGCAAAATCGTGCAAAGTTGCCCCAAAGCGGGTTTCATACAGGGGGACTTGAAAGAGCTAGAAATTGGCCCAAAAACGGCCAATAGACTACCAGATTCTTGTGCTGGGAACACTCCTCCAGGGATAGATAGGCTGCTCTAAGCTCCCCACATTGACTTTGCTGAATACTAATTTTGGGACCTGGCAGCAGCTTTACTTGCAGTGTTTTTTTTGCTTTCTAGTTAGAAAGAAAACCATGTCATTGGTGAAGTGCCCATATTTATCACTGAATAGTGTTCTCCTTAAACAGTTGAGGTGATGAATTGCAGGCTGCTAATAAGATGCTCTTTTTCTGCATTTATGTCACGTTATCGAAAGATGAAAATAGTGAACACTATTTCATTGGCCCCAAAACATCTAAACATGAAAATATCGAACATTCAGAACAGCAAATTTTTTCCCATGGAAACAATTTGCTGCTTCAAAACACATACACACAACACAAGCACATCAAACAAACAGCAACCACACACATACACTTAAATTCCTACATCTAATGCTACACTAAACTAAACGTACACTACTATCTACCCACTTACCTTAACCCAAATCCTAACCCTAAGGTCCGTCACTATCGCACACATGCCTAACCTGCGCCCTAACCCTAACACACTTAACCCACCCCTAACCCTAACGTACAAACAATCGCACACTTACCTGAACCCAACCCGTAACTTTCCACCACAGTGCTAAGAATAGTGAATCCACAGAAACGGCCAACCAAATTCTTTGCAGAGGAAATAATTTGTTGTTCTGCAGCTTTGCTGTTCTTAGCGTTCGCTGAATAGTGTTCGATATCAGAGCATTCAAAGTTTTAGTACTTCGATATTCTGATATAGACCACTTTTTCTGACAAGAAGTTTTATTGTCAGTCATTGTGTGTGCCAATATAACTGGTATGCAGAATGATGCAGGTGCAGTTACTGGTCATCCAAATTACTTCCTTTGTTGCCAATTAAACAACAGGCTTGTCTTTTTAAAGTTTGACTAATTGTGGTATGTATAATGATGTCACTAAAAACCTGACTGTAGAATGACATAGGAGCTATGGCATATCAGTCAGAAGAGCTGAAACCGGAACTAAACCTGCTGTTAAAGGACTACAAGATTTGAAAAAGGCTTAGAAAAAACCTAATGCATTTTGTTACCAGTGCATGAGAATGCCACCTGATGAGTAAATGATGTCGTATTTACAAAGACATATAAAATGACACACGCAAAGGGGAAAATAAGAGGGAGATCAAGGCTAGCAGAAATTTAGGCAAAGTTGACAAACAAGTCTTCTTCCTCAAGTGTTACTGATTATATGACTATGTGTGCTGATTCATTTACACTTCAGATCTTAAAAGTTAATTAAGATTTTTGTTTCCTGCTAAACTCCCGTTAAACTGTAAAGTGCAATACTGTTGTAGGAAATATTTTCCATGTCTAATCATTGAAAATGTAGTTGAAAGAGAGACAGAGGAAGAGAGAGAATGAGAGAGAGAGTGAGGGAGAAAGATGCTTGTCACATAGCCATTTAATATCCTGGGGGAGGCTGTCATTGATAATGACTTTTAGAACAGCACTCAGCAAAGAAAGCGAAGAAAAGAAAATTACTCAACATAAAATTGAAAAAAAGGTGGAAGATGAGCAGAGGGATTCTACTTGAGCAGAAGAGAAAACAGCAGATCTTTTATCAACCTTAAGGAAAAGGACAAAAACTGGAATTACAGAAATGAAACAATAAAAAACTACCATTTTTATGCCGGATGTGTCATATTAATCATTTTATTAGTTTACTGGTACAAGGGTTAGGTGCCTACCTAAGCTACTGATGGTTTAGTTTGACTCAAGGCCTAGATGCTCAATGAATGGTCCAGAATACAGCTTGACTGGTTACAGGCATGCTCTATGCTCTCAGGAAGAAGGTACAGATGACATGAAATTCAAGACAAGTTCATTATCAATGACTATCTCCCCATATTTGTGGAGACCACCTATACATCATGTATACAGTTCCAGTGTTCTTGCTTTATATGTGTCAGTCTGACCATAAGACATGTGACTTGCAATCATCCTAGGAGGAGGATGAGTGAACACAAATTAAAAACACATTGTGCTTAGTCCCCACATGATTCTCCAAGAAAAACAGAGTGTAGCCTTGGCTGCTCAGTCCACGTCTTTGCAACCAATTGTCTTATACTTTAGTTAATGTTTTATTGTTGGTCATCTACATTGTAGCCTTAGGAGGCTCCACATCTTTGTTTGCAGATAAACAGTCAGCCATTGTAGCAATAATGCAAGGCTGGGTGTGGGTAATGCTGGATTTACCCACGGTTGGCATGGTTTGGTCATGGGGTCTTGAAAGCCAACCTTGGGTAAATCCAGAACTACCCACACCCATCCGTGAGTTATTGCTATTATACAATGGCATTATTTAAGAAAAAAAGGTAGTTATTTTTCTTATATAATGTCCTTGCATAACAGCACTGTGCTGCTCTTCCACGTTTTTCGCCCTTGTGATTAAACCACACCAACCATGGGTAAATCTTTATATACCACACCGACCTCATTGGTTATTGCTTAAATAACTCACAAGTGGATGTGGGTATATCAGAAGTTACCCACAGCTGGTGTAGTTTGATTACAAGAGTGAAGCTTGAGTGATTAAGTCATGCAAACTGTGGGTAAACTCTGATATAACCACACCCATAAGTAGGTTATTGCTATTATACAATGGCATTCTTTAAGAAAGAAATTGCTTCCTTTCTTTAATAATGTATTTGTATAACACACAGTAGTGTTTCTCTACACTGTTTCCTTGTCTTCCATGTTTTTTTATGTACTGTGCATGTGTATGGGAGTTACTTTCCCATGCTTGCACAATACATCAGTGCTGTTGAAGAGTAACATCTGAGAAAAGATAATCTCCATTGCAGTTTTATGTTGAAAGCAGTAATAGTATGAAGCAAAAAATCTGGTTATTCTGAGAAGAGTTGGACAGTTGAGAGGTACAAGAGTCCGTTGAGATTGCCACAAAAGGAGATACTGCAGCACAGCTATCTAGAATTTTGTAAATAATTATATGTCATTGGTGAATATTGAAATGATTTGTGCAAGATGCTTGTGTTACAAATGTATTAGAACTGAATGTGATGTGTATATCAAACTTGTTTGTACAAACGTGTGTTGAAAAAGGATTTTGCAAAGGACCTGAAATGTATTCACAATGTGCACTACTGTAATAGAGCAGAAATGTGCATGCACTATTGTAGCTGCTTAAATGTATATATGTTAACAGTGGAAACTGGAACACAGGAGGTTAACTTCAGTCCAGCAAAACTTCAGAAAAATGGCTGCAATTAAATTACTTTATGGCTACACAATAAAATATGATATCTTTCAGTTTCAATGCAGCAAGGAGACACAATATCTAAAACTAGGGAACTTTTGTATTGTCTTGGACGTGTTTTATATTTTTATGACTTCCAGCATTTGTCAAAGAGGAAAAGCCCTTGTCTATGCGTTTTTACAGGTAGATGCTAAATGCTACCAGTTGCCATCAATGGTTGTTGTGGGCTTGGGGGACTAGAAGTCAGATGACAAGAAATGATGCCATTCTACAAGCTAATCCAGCAGTAATATTTGAGATATTAATTTAAGAAGTGTCTGGGTGAGACACCGCATTCTGTATTCTGTCTTTAACCTGACAACAACTAGAGAAGATTCACTCACCACATCTGCCTTGCTCTGATGAAGTAAGTTTCTACAGAGCAGTATAATTCTTTTAGATATAGTCAGGAATATAGCAAAGCTTAGCTTAGATATTTTTCTTTATTTATTTCAGACTGTCTTGCAATGTTGTTTTAAATATTTCCTGTAGTTTTGAACTCTGATGTCACTGTAAATATATATTTGCTATTGTCTTGTTCTTTTATTATTTAGTATTAAATATATATCAAACATTTCATTGCGGCTGATGTGTCTAGAGATATTTAAGTTCTGAGAGTACTTGCATATTTATTTGGTGACACTGTGGGCCACTCCTAATAGCCTTGCTCTTGGTCAAACTACCATTTGTATTAATAGTAACATTACACAGTAAGATTGGACACCTTTTGTTAAGGGCTTTAAGGTAGCTGGCAGGAGTCACTGGTGGCAGCGAAAACTACCTCATACTCTGGGCAGAATGGGTATAGCTGGTAAACCTGTGCCAGCCTTTCCCAGGTGTGTGTGGGTGTGTGTGTGTGTGTGTGTGTGTGTGTGTGTGTGTGTGTGTGTGTGTGTGTGTGTGTGTGTGTGTGTAAATAAAACCTCTAAGGATGTGTGTGTGCCAGCTTCTTGGGCAGAGACACAGAGCACTAGATGGACAGAGAGGGTGCTGGTGGTCTTGGCTTCGTTATTCAGCTGAGATCTCAACTCTATAGCTGTGCCAGCAGAGAGTCTTATTGGAGATCTGTAGAATGAGGGAGAAACCAGTCCCAGACTGACTATGGTCTCTGTGTGCTCTTAAGGGAAATTGCACTTGATGCAGAGAGCTGCACCTGGAAATACTGTGTATGTACCTTGTCATCCTCTCAGTGTACATTCCCCACTGTTGCCAGTAGTGAGGACTGAGGCTCCTTGATTATTGGTCCAGTGGTGCGGCGTCACAGAAATTTACAAAGGGACAGCACAAAACAGAAGGAAAATCAGGTACATTTACATTTTTTTTTATTTTTGAAAATGTGCCTTATTTTTATTCTGTTTTGCACTGTCCCTCCATAGCATATTCCATTAAAAGTGTCTGGCCACTCAATGGTACTTTAGTGGCTGGACTATTTTCTATTGGTATATATTTGATTTACAATGGGCACACTGATTGGGCTGTCCAGTACTCATTTTGTGAATAACAATGACCAAGCATTGTATAATTTATGATATGAAATGTGGTGTCAGCACAAAAAATAAACAAACCGGGGTCACAGTGAATAATAACAGCTGTCAGATTCATGATACAATCTGAAAGAAATGACTGTATTATATGTTTTATGTCAAAATGTTAAAACATGTGAAAGGCATGAGACTCCACCTAAAAACAAGCTTACAGCTGATGGTTTATTTTGACTCTTCATTTCAGCAAATTATTCTCATGAGCCTGACTTATGAATAAAAGGCACCCATGGATGATCATTTTTTTTGCAGGGGTGGGGGAGGGACCACATTATCCCGAGAAAATGCTACACATAGACATTGGACGAAAATGCAAACTTCACCTAGACAATAATGAGTGATCGGGGGTGACTCTGGACCCACAGAATCACTGAATACTAAAAGTGTCACTTTCCCACTACTTTAATATTTCATTGTTTAGATGACTACTTCAGCAAGAGTCCTGTAAAGTTTAGGTTAAGCAAATTCAATGTTTTGTACAAAGCCCACATATTCTAAGTGCTTATGTAAATTACTACCTTGCAGTATAGGTCTGTTGACATTAATATGTTTTATTATATTTCATTTAATAGGATTTGAGCATGTAAGTAATTTTTCATACAAAGCAAGAACTAACAGAATAAATGGCAAATCATGATGAAGAACAAGTTACACGCTGAGTCATGTAATCCTTTCTGACAGCATTAATGTTATAAACAAATTAGTTTGATTTGATATGAATTACAGGTTCCCTTATTGCCTGCAGTAAGTATGTATTTATCCTGTTTGTAGGCAAGTAATGTTGTATAGTACTGTTTCTTCCACAGATGACATGAGATAATCAGGGAATAAACATTCAAATATCTGTGGTAGATGGCAGTGCTTTTAGTACTTAAATGTACTACTTATTTTATTTATTTATTTATTTTTATTGTTGTTGCTGTTGTTCTTTGTTAAGCAGAATAAATTCTATTTTATAAACAGTAATTATAATATACCAACCCCTCTGTTGTGGTTGCGTGAATCTAGAGTTTGTTTGTTTATCTTACAGGGTGTAGGGAACTAGTCGACAATAAGTATACACAAGACAGCTTGTTCCTCACAGCGTACACAGTTCCACACCGACACCAACTAAGGTTCAAACACTTGTTTAATACAGATAAAAATTACGGTTGAGCGCTTTCATCTAAGTTATATAGACTTCATCAGAACAATTCTATTACAATTCAACTCAGCTTAAATACTTTTTTTAAAAACAATCAAGTTACACGTCATTTCACCAATTCCATATTTAAAGTGCCAGTGTGCATATTCAAATAAAACCATCCTTATTATTGCTTTAAACAATAATATATTAAAACAGTTGCTACTATTAAACTAGTTTAAAATTGAATATTGATGAGACTTCTATCTAATATGTGTAATAAAAAAATAGTAAACCATTATGTTCAGTTTAAAATTCCAGTTTCACTTCATTAATTTACTAAATTCTCTAAGATGGGCTTTATAGATATATGGTCATTGAGTCCGGGGTGAGTGGAGGCATTTAATTTAATTTGCCACCTGGCCTCAAGTTCAGCTAGTTTCTTTTTAATACATCCACCCCTCGGGTTGACTTTGGCTATTTCTAATATCCCAAAGTAAAACTCATTACAACCATTGGCCTGGGCAATGTGTCTCCATAATGCATTCTTAGTATCTTGCTTTTTAATATTATAATAATGGTCATATATCCTTTGTCGAAGACACCTATCAGTCTTCCCTATATAATAACAGGAACACTTTGTGCAATGGGCCAGGTATACTATGTGTTTAGTCCTACAATTACCTTTTTTAAAAATAATTTTTGTATGATTTGAATCTTCCAACATAATACTATACTCCTTTGTGATGTATCTGCATTGGTTACAGGTACCACAACTTGTTGTTCCCCCTGTAATCCCTAATTCTCCGTCATTTCCTTTTTTCCTTTCTATCTCATTCTTCATATTAGTCCCATTCCTAGCCACAAACTTAGGTACTTTTCCAACTAAGTCAACAATTTTTCTATCAGTCTTAAATAAACTCCAATTATTTGAAATAATATTCTTTACCTCTCTACTCCATGGGGTGTATTGTACTATACAGGCTCTATTGTATTCTATACTTTCTTCTTCATTAGCCTTTTCTCTTTTATTCTGCTCCCTAAGGGGTCCTATACCTAAAAGAGGTGTATATTTTTTACCCCATTCTTTCTTTACATATTCTGTTACATCAAGTACTAACCACCTGGGATAACCTCTTTGAAGGAACATTTCGGCTATATTACTCAATTCTAATAGAAAATCAGCATACTCTGAGGTCATCCTGGCTGCTCTAATACATTGACCTCTTATTATGCTTCCTTTTTTGACTGAAGGGATGACAGCTTGAAAAATGTAAGTAACTATTACTAAATGTTTCCTTCCTATGTATATTCGTTTTTATCCTATTATTTTCTATTTCAATCTGGGTATCCAAGTACGCTATTTTATTTTTGTCAACATTAAAAGTGAATTTAAGCCAACTACATCTTGAATTTAAATAATCTTTAAATTTTTCTAGTTCCATAAGGGTACCCTTCCATATCAGAAACACGTCATCCAAAAACCGAAAGTAACATGCCATATTTTTATACCATTTGGTGTTTATTATAAATTCTTCCTCCCAGTCATATAAATAGAGGTTTGCATATATAGGGGCGCATGCCGCTCCCATTGCTGTACCTCTACTTTGTATGTAATACTCTCCTTCAAATAATATGAAATTGTATTTTAAAACAATTTCCATAAATTCCAAAATTAACATCCTCTTGTCATTAGTTAAATGACTGGCCTTTTCCAACTGGGTTTCTAATCTAGATAGTCCGTCGTCGTGGGGTATGCTGGAAAATAAATCTACTACATCAATGGTAACCAGGGTACATCCAGGTGTTATCATTTCTTTTTTAAGCCTACCTAAAAAGTCCCATGAATCTATAATGATATTTTTATTACACATATTAGATAGAAGTCTCATCAATATTCAATTTTAAACTAGTTTAATAGTAGCAACTGTTTTAATATATTATTGTTTAAAGCAATAATAAGGATGGTTTTATTTGAATATGCACACTGGCACTTTAAATATGGAATTGGTGAAATGACGTGTAACTTGATTGTTTTTAAAAAAAGTATTTAAGCTGAGTTGAATTGTAATAGAATTGTTCTGATGAAGTCTATATAACTTAGATGAAAGCGCTCAACCGTAATTTTTATCTGTATTAAACAAGTGTTTGAACCTTAGTTGGTGTTGGTGTGGAACTGTGTACGCTGTGAGGAACAAGCTGTCTTGTGTATACTTACAGGCTGTAAGGACAGACTACCCATGTTTGGGGGTGTAATGAAACCCCCCATATAAATATGAGTTTTTTTTTGTATAATCACAAATGTAACTCTATTGTTTACATTTGTGATCAATTTCTTTAGATAGTTTTACAGTGTTAAATATCATACATGAGATTGCTTGAAGTATTGTGTTACAGGCAGTCTCATCTAAGATAGTTCAGTCGACTCATACTCACACACACAGATATAGATATCTACATATATATATATATATATATATATATATATATATATATATATATATATATATATATATATATATATATATATATATATATATATATATATATATATACACAGAGAGAGAGAGAGAGAGATCTATATATGTATTATAGAGAGAGAGAGAGAGAGATGGCTATATGGAAGATGTGGGGAACTACTAGCAATGAATGAAAATTCTTGCACTATAGTACAAGTTTCCTAATCCAGCACTACAAGATAGCTCACTGAATACACATACCAGGCCCTCATATATTCCACTTCAACTTCATTTTTATCTGAATTCTATCTAATCACTTAATTTTCCAAGTATTTTAGCAAATAATTCAAGTGAAGTATACAGGAATATGACTAAACAAAAACATAAAGCTGAATATGAACATTTGAACAGTATTTCTAGAAAATGCACACCAAATATAGACATAATAATAAACATCTAAGTAGAACTATAAATGAGATAAAGAGAAGTCTGTCCCAAGCACTCTTCCTAAACATAAAACATAATGGCATATTACTTTCAGTGTGTCCAGTTTACTGCATGTCACGAAACAAAATAAATAATCAAGTAACCATATCCATCAACAGTGGCAGGCAACCCCCGAGGCCTTAGTCTGTCAGACAGCCCCTAACTGGGAAATGTATCTGGCTGACAGCTCTGGTCAGCTTATCCATCTTGCATGCCCAGTTGCATTCCCACAGTGCTCCCTCGGTAAGGTATGTGCAAGTACTCAAGCACAGCATTGTCTACTGTTTACTCACCTCATCGTGAGTACTGATCGACCGATGCAGTAAAGGAAGGGAAGAATGAAAAGGGAGGAAGGCTAAAAAGTGACCACCCCCAGACTAGGAATTGAGCAGCCTGTGCCCCACCCCTGTAAAATTAATCTTGTTTTTTTTTTTTAATTTTATGATCACTTAATTATTACTATTTATATGTGGTTTCATGACCACCCTTTTTTATCTTTATTATGACAACAGAACAACTTTAATTCACAATCTATCTGAAGGCAATATTTGTTTCAAAAAGGATGCAAAATGAATGAAATAATTCCAAGCCAGTATCAGAAAATTTGAATCCCATCCAAGCAATACCAAGCAGGATCTCTATCAGAACATTGCTAGTGGTCAGTAACTGAAAAGCCTGGCCACCGCTGATTTAAACATTTCTGAACTGACTCTAAAGCTGCTTATCATACCACTTCACTCCAATTCATCCTTGGTATTATGGACGCCAAATCACCACCATGGCATTTTCTGTACTGTGGGCAAATCTCTGAATATTCTAGATAAAAATAATTGTGCAGGGACTCTACTGATGCTGCTTCCGCCAAAGATAAATTATCAAGGAATGTGGTTGCCTTACCTGCCAAATAAATTTGGCAACAAATTTTTCCCTGAGATTCCAGGGAATCCTTTCCATATTACTTTACAAGAGCCAGGATCAAAGCCCAAATTCACATTTGGTTGCAGTTCTATGTACTGCACAGGCAACACATACCTAACTCACAATTAAAATGCATTTGACACATGAAAATTAAAACAATCAATTCAACGACCTAGTTTCACAAATAATTTAAGTAATTTTCTAATGTAAGTCAGAAATGCTCTGAAGGACTAACAGTCTTTTTAATTGCCTTCACTGACTGGCCTTCCCCGACTGAATCAGAAAAGACTGGAATAAGTAAGAGGGCAGTCTTTGAATGGTTAAGGCTTTTTGCAGCAAGTTCTTCAAATCCTTAGCTTTCACCAGCACCCTGGTAGAGAATCTAAAATCGTAATCATGTAATGAAACATTGCAAGAAGAGAGATGAAAGGGTCACAGACCAATGAAATGAGCAAAGTAAAGCACAAAAAGGTTTATCCAAAACCATGTGTTGCCCCAAGTCCCATTGTTTGGTAGTGGATCTGGATATCCAAACCAAGACTGAATCATGTACATGTTACATCTCTCTAGCATAAGGAAAATAAAAGTTCATCCATCTGAAAAACAAACATGTATAGCCTGACTAATAAAGTAATCTATATGTGTAAAATTCAACTGAGGGCCAATAAATGAATTCTTATAGTTTTTACTGTATCATTCACTGTACATCTATATGCTATATAATGCATTAACAACCTGCAAGATCGACTCTTCTGTTCAATAATTAAGCTCTTGTAAACATCCCAGAAAGACTGCGTGGCTGGACAATAAGCATTCTTGGTGCTGCTATAACAAATGGTGAGCTACTCTTCACCATTGTTCAAAGCCTTGGCAGAACAGCTGTGGGGATTTCTAGAGCATCTGGAGATAGATGCTGAAATCTGGCTATCTGTAAATGAGACAGATTGTCAGCAATAATGTTGCAGCTACAAGGGGATATGTCTGGCAGTGAATGACAACTTAATTTGAAGGCCGTAAAGGTGACAATCTTAGGAAAAGACTGTACAAATTTAGATCTAGACGTTTTCTTGACTAAACCTTTGACTATGGTCTGGACATCCAAGCAAGTATTACTTTCCTTTTACATAAATGCTCATGCCAAACTACCATGGCCACACAAACATGCATGAGTTCTAAAAAAGTAATCTTTTTCTCTCTTTCTCTCCAATGATGAAGGAAGTAGCCAAGCCTCAGAAAACCAAAGCCCCCCAAAATGAGCCCCCCATATCAAATCCCCCAACTGCATCAGTAGACAATGGCAAATAATCTGAAATAATCCATTCATCCTACCAAAAGAAGATTAAATTATAGTCTGAAAGAAAAAGGCACCATTGTACAAGGTCTTCCTTACCTGCCTCATACTCCTCACCCTGAGGTGCTTCTGATGTCCTCCCTTTAAATAAGTTATCCAGGAATCTTGTGAATGTCCTGCCAGGTACTACATCCTTACAAGCAAACTTAATATAGCCATATCGCTCCATGATGTCTCTTATGTCACTTCCTAGCCCCTTAAAAAACTAATAGCCTCTTTCATTTGGCCTAGTTGATTGTAGGGCAATTTGAACACTGAAGAAACTACACTGATTTCAAGACCCAAAAATACCTGAGTGGGCTATCAATCTTATCCTTCAGAAAGGGTGCCCAGAGTCATTGACAAAGTTCAACAAACTAATCCATGCCATCCCAAATTCCTTGAAAACCACTACTATTGACCAAAAATAATACTGGGATAGTGTACAGCACTGTGATACAGAGTTATGTGTTGCCAGCACCAGTAAAGTAAAAAGCTAAACTTCTCAAACTTTGAGCAAGCCACCATGCACCCCATGGGCATAGGCATATCAAAGTAAAATTGTTTCATAATGCATACCATGTAAAGGCCAGTCCTTCTCACATGCTGGCACTAGGTGAAAGGCAGCATCCGTGTTTAACTTAAAAAAAAAAATCTTTATATGCTTTTTTTTTCTCTCAAATGTTATTGTACTCCATATTAGCTTAAACTCTCCAAAGGACTCTGTACGGGCTTATCTTATGTACACACTATATGTATATGTATATTGTATATTTTTGTTACTGCCTGTGCTTGGAGCTTTTCTCCCTGGGCCTCTACTGAAAATGGACATATATCCAGTTAGGCTAGCCTGGTCAACAAATGTAAAATAAATAAATAAATAAAAACTTGGTTAACCAGGGATTATCTAACTTCTAAGTGATCCACACAGTGTCATCTAATGATGCACACTGAACCTGTCACTCTTGCTTGTGATTATTGTCATTAACCAAAAAATCTTGGAGGAAGGCAAGCAGTGCATAAATCTGTATTCTCTCCCTTACTTGTTTTTCACTAGAACCAAAGACAGACTCTGACATATTCAAAAGGGGGAATCTTTAAGGAACCATCTATACTCCCTGCAACCAACTGCTTGTTTAGCAACTTTCTAACTGCATCCTCCTTCCTAACCATGAACATAGATTCTTGCACAAGTTCATAGTGGGAGATGGACCAGATTTTATAGAGAAACCTTGTTTAAAGCCCTGCAACAATTCCTCAACTATATGAACTTTGGGATAATCCCATAACATTCTTGCTAACACATCTACTCTAATAGGGAATGTGTGAATTTACCTGGACTTTGCAGGGGACGCCACAAAAAGAGGTTTGGTCCACTAAGGCCTTAAAAGGAGCTGCCAGCCCTCACTGGTTGCTTGGCTGGAGATTATGACTGTTTCTGTCCTCCCACAGCTGTCAATATGCTGTACATCTATCCTTCTTTACCTCAGCACTTGGTCACTGGATGTCTCTTATTTCAATGAGAGCAAACATAGACAAACCATCAAGCTGTTTGGGCAGATACCATTGTTAAAAACCCAGAAAGTTTTTGGTTTATTAGGTTGCCCATCAATAGCCACAGCCATTGGTAATCCTGACTTGTCTATAATGACTCCTAACCAAGTATCTGCATGACATGCTTCCTATCTAAGAATTTTGTTAACCACTTTTAAGATATGGAACATCTGCTCATACCGAAGCCAGACATGTAGCCAGGTTTGGATGAATGGGCAGCTACCCCAGGTACAAGGTGTCAGAGGGCATGATCAGCAGATCCATGTTTTTCACTTTAAAGCTACTCACCGTAGGAAGTGATAGAGATAGAGGGCTTTAGGACCTGGCACGCCTCAGGGAAGGCGTGCCAGTTTGTTGTGTGTGTGTGTGTGTGTGTGTGTGTGTGTGTGTGTGTGTGTGTGTGTGTGTGTTTGCTCTCATGTACACTGCGAGGGCATTAGGGACCTGGTGCCCCTCCTTAGGAAGAACGGGTGCCAAATTACAGCACAGACCTTCTTTGTTCTCATGCAAAAATATTTCTGATATATTTCTGAGAAATATGGAGTAAAAAGACCCAATATCTGTCTTTGGTAGTCTAAAATTTATTATCATAAAGATATACTATTGTTACTATTGTTATATGAGAAACAAACCATTCAAGGAAAAATTTGCATTGCTGCAAGTAATGGTGGCTTCAAGAGTCCATACTCCTCAATGTAATCCTTAATCACTGTGTTTCCTTTTCCACCTTTTTTTGTTTGTTTATTTTAGCTACCTGTTTAACCCAGACATTCCCTATGACAGTGGGAAAATTAATAGCTCAACATCCATACCTACTAAATAACCATATTAACAATAGTCAATAACAATAGTCCTAACTCACAGTGCTTAATTCCTATAATGCACTACATTTCCCTTCTTAATTTTTTAACCAAATTTGCATAATCCCCAGCATGAAGCCTGATGTCCTCTGTTTATGTTAGTTTGATTTTGTTGATTTATTATCTTTTTATTATATTTTTAACAGGGTTTGTCAGTCAATGAGCTGTCAATAATGGGCATCAATTATCTGTAGGACCAGCAGGAAGCTCTAAAGAAACAAAGAAGAATGAGTTGCTAAAATTTAGCTCTAAATCACTACAGACGAAAAAATGCAAGGCAAGGAAGCAAGCTCTCGTCAAGACACAACATGAAATTATTTAGAAAAATGCAGCCAAAATCAGCTACTTAATCCTAATGAAAAAAATGAATAAATCACAGCATAACACATAATTGCATATACCAATACCAGATCTGAAAAAAAAAAACAAAGAATGTGTCCCCTTGCCTTTCCTTAACACCTCATCACTGAATAAATCCCCCCAAAAAATAAAATAAAATACTGACAATGCAATTTAATACACATGGAACAATGCAATTTAATACTTAATATACTGTTTGCATTTAATTTTAATTGGTTATGGCCAGAACCATAACAGCTAGCTTATCTGGCATCTTATGAAGATCCCCAAACCACCCAACAAGCTTAAAATTAAGGTGCAAAAAGTCTCCTTAAAATTGAGAAACTGAAGACTAATAAAAAGAAAAGAAAAGTAAAAGAAAAGCTCTTTTCCAATCCTGCACCTGTGGTACTATAGCAGACTGCTTGCTAATGCCATTACTTCACACTTAACTCACACACTAAGCACCTCAGTGCATTAGCCATAACCACAAATGCAGTATCAGTGTTCATTTATGAAGCTGTGATATCTTTTCCATTTCATGGCACCTGATCCTCTGATTCCTGCCAATCATGCCTCATAACAGCTTGCATCCAGGGCAGCTGCCCCATTTGCCCTACCCTAATTATGGTTCTAGCTGTGACAACTTTCTAATTTTTTTGTTGAAATGTGATTTAGAGTTTGATTGTCCTGTTAGTAACTGTCTTCTGTAAGTCTGAGGTACTGCTAATATATACACACACACACACACACACACACACACACACACACACACACACACACACACACACACACACACACATCTATTTATTTATTTATAAACTTTGTTTTTTACCTTTTTGATGTATTTCAGCAGTATAGGAAGGGGCATGCTAGAAATTATTAATTTTATTTTTAGTGATTTCTCTTTTTAATTTCTTTTTTAATATGTATCCTTTGGTGATTGGATTAGTCCCACTAGGCTACTAGACTCTTTTCAATGGAGACCTGATGTGGTATTTAGACTAGTAGAGGAAATTTATCCAGGGCACCAGGGAACTTCTCCTAATCTTTTTGTTATGAGAAGGAAGGTTTTTCCTGTTGCACTTCCTGCTTCTGTTGCTGGTGCAGAGGCAGCTATAAGAAGCCATGCTGTAATGGAGGAAGAAGAGAGTTGCTCTGCTGGTGATAGCAGTGTGCTTCTGCCAGACAGAAAACTGTTGAAAAGAGAGCAGATAGTACAAATAGTCAGCGTCTAGCTGACATTAAACCACAGGATTTTGAAGAAATTGCTTCTGAAGGTTTGCCTGATGAAAAACTGGTTGGTTTATTGAACAAAGGTTATCCTGGAGAAGAGTCACAGATTTTGTGTTCAGATATAATGGAGATAGTTTCAGAATGGACAGTGAGTCGGGTGGAAAGGAAAGGAGTAATGAGCTGGACAGACATAAGGTTACAAGCGAGGTGTAATCTGGAAAATCATATGCTGATGCAATTTGAAGAAAAAAGGTATTGTAAACTACATTAAAAATGAAGAAGCTTTGTTGCTTAGGTATAATAGATATTCTGTGTGGGAAAATTGTTACTTTTGAGTTCTAAAGCAAAAGATATTAGATCCTTCATTCTTTTGGGGAAAAAGACATTTTGTGACAACATTTGAGATTGAAGACTTAATGGAAAGATTTTTGTTTAATTTGGAAGAAAAGGAGTGTTACCCATGGCATGAGTTATACTTTTGGGCAAGAGATTTGATTTTAAAAAAGTTCTTGTTCAATTTCATACTGACAAAATTGAGTTAAAACATGTTAAATATTATTTTTCATTAATATGTTATTTAGTTTCTAATATTGTGAAAGTTAAAGATAAGATGTGTATTAGGAATGGGGGAGTGGAAAGAGGATATAGTCTTTCGGCTTTTCCCGGTTAGGGGTCGCCACAGCGGAACTCCGGTCCGCTAATGATTGGCAGTAGATTTTTATGTAGTGGCTTGCCAGGCCTAACGCACAACCTTCAAAGAAGGAACACCCATTCATGCATGTCACCACACAGAAGATGCTCTAACTGAGAATCGAATGGGCAACGTCTAACTGTGAGGCGACAATGCTACCGCACCACCACCACAGTTACGGAGTGGAAAGAGGATATTATTTTAAAATATGAAAAAGATATGACAAAGCATTTGCCAAGTGATATATATATATATATATATATATATATATATATATATATATATATATATATATATATGTAGATGGTACAAAAATAAGATGTAAACAATGTAGGGGAAAGGTCATATGATGAATAAGTGTAAAAAGGACTGTGGAATGTATGAAAGTGAAGGGCATTTATGGTTGAATTTTAAAAAGAATAAACAATGATGAAGTAGGGGGAAAGATGCTAATGAAAAATGGTGAAGTAATAAAAGATGATTTAGATACAAATGTTACATTTAGGAGGATGAAGGTAACTGTACTGCCAGTGTTGAAAAAGAAGAAGAAATTCAAAGTGGTAAGTCAGATATTTGTGAATGGAGTGTAAATGATATATAGAAAAGAAATTCAATAGGTGCAAGTGTAAAGGTAGGGAAAAGAAAATGTAAAAATAGTTCCAAGTCCAAAAAACACACACAAACTGCTGATCAAAACTGTAGAGTAGAAGCTAAGGCAGAATGCAACAAAAAGAGTAAAACTCCTGGGCACCATGACTGTCAAGGCAAAGATTTATTCAAATGGTAAGCACTTTCATGGTAAAATAAAAATGTTCAAATACATCAATACCTATACTTCTGTAACAGCCAATCATGAGTCCACAATACTCTTTTGCTGGAATAAATATATTTTTTTAGTTTATTGAAGTAAGTTACCCTAAACATGCTTCTTTTTGATTCAGCTAGTTTCTGATTGTACAGTATCTGTAACCTGGTCCAATTTCATATTAGGTTGAGGGGGCTGGTTCATAATGTTTCTGATCAGTGTATACTGAACCAAAAACACTAGGTGTCTGGAAATAAGCAGCCCAAATGTGATAGATAACTTGTTATACTTTAATAGATTCTGGTACCTCGGCTTTCACCTTCATAAGGAATATCTACCATGAACAAATCCAACGCTTATAAACCAACAGCCATAGTCAATTAAGCAATTAAGTAATTAAACAATATAAATTAATTTGAAAATATATATATACAAACATTTAAAGGAACCTAATCATCATACATTGCCTAACATTTTATAACATTTTATTTCAAATGCAAAATACTTTATGCATTGTTTTAATAAATATTATAATTATTAAGAATACTTAATACAAAATACCCCTAACATACCTACAAATATGACAAATTCATACTTTAATTAATAAGTCTCTAAATTTCTAAATTCAAACCAAAGGGATATAAAGTATTAAACTTAATAATACATTTAGACTCCAAGTTCAACAGACCCCTAGTAAAATTAATACTATTGGAATCTAACCCCCAGGGTCTGCCCAAAATACTAAAAGTCAAACAATTATCTATTCCCCCATGTACTTCATGAAAATGCCTGGCCACTGGACTTTCTAATCTACCCCTCGTTATGTCACCAATGTGTTCAAGTATACTGAAGACAAGATTTCTTGATGGCCAATCATGGTGGGGCATTTCTGTTATTCCCTCCATTGATTTTTTTTTTTATCAGACTCATATCTTGATGCTTCAATTAAGCATTCCTGATTGGTTTTAAGGTTAATTTGTTTTAATAATTAGTTGTTTTAACATGTGATTTTATCAATGAATGTGATTACTTGATTTTTGTTTTATATATGTGCTTTGAACATTTCTTAATGGTCTGAAGTTTTACTATTTGTTTTGTTGCAAAATTTAAAAATACATTGCCTAAGATTAAAAAGAAAGGTAAGGTGTAGTTTTAACTGTGCTTCAATGAATGAAAGCAGTGAAAAATCTGATTCTGATGACCAAAAAATAGTTATACATAAACTCAGAAAAATTTCAATTGTTGAAAGAATAGAAAATAAGAAAATGGAAATGTAAAATACTTCCCTTAAACTTAAAAAGAAATAAAAGCAATAATTTTAGAGTGCCTTCAGTAAATATGAATAGTATTATTAATATTATACAAAGGATAGATATAATGAAATGGTTTGCTAAATATCATGTACATATTATACTTGTAGAGGATATAAGATAAACATAAAGGAGTTAAACAACTGATCTGAATGGTAGATTGAATTTAAAAAGAAGTATAAGAAGGTTTTTTAATGGTAGAATGATGTTAGAAAGGAAGAGAAAGTGAAGTATGGAAAGATGTTTATAAGTGTATTAGATAATTTAGAACTGAATACAAGAAACTATTATGATATGGAAAAGGAAATATACAAAAGGATGCAATAGCAAATTAGGGTATTGTAGTACATCATGTAGAAAATATGTATAAGTGTAAAAAGAAAGAAAATAAGAGAAAGAAAAGTGCAAAATTCAAGAGCAAGTTAAGGAGTAATTTGAAAAAGAAATTACTATTAGTGAATTGGATGAAGTACTTAGGAAAGTAAATGTTGATTCAGTGTCAGGTCCAGATGGTATGGGATATGAAGTGTACAAGAAATTAACTGATTGGCAAGACAGTATTTTGTAAATGTTTTCAATAAATGGTTGAAAGAAAGGCTTGTTTATGAAGAGTTATGTAGTGCTTATTAAAATTTATAAAGAAGAAGGATGAAAAGAATGAAATAAAGGATTAGAGATATACCACATTAAATAATACAGATTATATGTTTTTATGAGAATAATACAGTGGAGAATGGATGGAAGGATGAAGACATTATGGAAGAAAGTATATATGGTATAAAAGGGAAGGGATGCCAGAAATTATTATTGGTTGTTTGAGAAATTGTGGATTATATTATAAGTAAAAAGGAACATGTAAAATTTATGGTAGATGATATTAGTAAGGCATTTGATACAATAGGACATGATGTTTTGTGGAATGTTATGGAAAAGTATGGAACAGGTAATAAAATTAGGAGAGTGTGTGTGTCAGTATATTAAAATAATAGAGTGAGAGTGTCACTGGATGGGTGACAGAGTAAAGAAATATGTATGAACTGTGATACAAGACAACAATGTCCCAGGAGTGGAATATTGTTTGCATTAATAATGAAAGAGATAATGAGTGAAGTAGCTTGTAAAATGAAAGCTACTAGATATGTGATAAAAAAAGGAAGCGATGATTCAATAGCTTTTACAAATGCAGGTGATATAGTTGTGGTTGCTATCAATAAATATGGATGAGGAAGTGTTGGTTTGTCTGAATGGATGTTTAAAGCAATAAAGATAAAAGTAAGGATTTGTGTGATGTTGTGAAAATTGGAAGTGTGTATTTTCAGTGAATGAAGTATCTTTGTTAAGGATAGCATTTGGAAAATGGTGTACTTATGAGGGAACTGGAGGTTTTTTAACAAAAGAAATGAAAAAATATGTCTTATGTGGAGACGTAAACATTAGCATTCAAGAAAAATGGCATATATGTCAAATGTTTATATGATTCCTGAAAAATATGAAAAAGAAATTGTGCAATTAGTGTTTTCTTTCATATGGGGTTCAAGATTAAACTCAGTGAAAAGAGGTGTGCTGTATATGAGTGAAGATCAAGGAGAATTGGGGTCATTAGATTTAGTTGTTTATTCTACTTTGTTAAACCTTTATAGAGTATTAAAGTGGGTAAATGAAGAGAATGAGAAATTAATAGTGAAATATTTAACTATAAGTACAAAAAGATTTTGGGAGATGACAAGAATAAGAAAAAGAGATAAAGATTATATAAATTAAGATATTAAAAAGATCAAGGAAAAATGCTAATATGGAAAATGAAAATTGATGAAATAGATAAAAATAGAAGGATGTGGTTTAATATTGTAATGAAGCAATATTATCATGCAACTCCACAGGGAAATTTGTCAGAAGAAGTGATAAAACCCATTAAAGTAAACAAAAGGTGCTGCACTCACATTGTAGAGTGGAAGGATGTCCTACAGAGACTAGTAATAAATAAGATACCAGTAAAGTAAAATATGCCATATAAAAATGAAGTTAAAAGAGTGTTTATTTTATGGGGAAGAACAGACAACCGAGCATGTGGCTGATTCAATAAACACTAAATGTTCCACGCACATGGTAGCACACTGTTTTGTATTCAGTAAGGGGCTCTACATGGCATGCTAATTACAGCATAAGCAGCTGAATTGTATGTTAATCAACCAATCCAAGATGGAGGAGCTATTCAACAAGCTATAAAGTAATCATGTAGTGCTGTTTTTTCCCTGCAAATTCCAAAACCTATTGGAATACAGCCACAAAAAGAAGTTTAAACAGAAAGAATGCTAGGGGCTACTGTTGCTGTTATACATATGTATGTGCAACAGGCTGAAGTCTATGCTGCTGTTGCTGCTAATAGACCATGGCCAAGAAGAGAAGAGTTTTCAGACCCCATTTAACTTATCACAATCAGCATGAGGTGGAAATTGTAGTAGATACAGGGTGGATAGAGACACACTACAGGAACTATGTAACATCTGTCTTCCTCAACTCAGACTCAGAGCAAACAGAGGAGAACCCGTACCAGTGGAGACAAATGCTATGCTCCAACATGCCCATGATCACATATATTTTCCCTGTTCTCATGAGAACATGGCCTCAGATATGCAGTTCTACCCTGTAGCACACTATGCTGAAGTACTGAGTGCCATAGATTGTACACATATAGAAATTAAGGCACCATCCAGGAAACAGGAAAGGCTCTACATAAATAGAAAGGGCTTCCACTCTATTAACTGCCAAGTCATGTGTAATGCCAAGGGAATTATCTTGAACATGTGTGCTGGCACATATCTGGCACACCTCCCAAGTTTATCAGATGTTCACTAAGGGTGATATCCCACAGGGTCACTTACTGGGAGATGCAGGTTATGCACTGGAATCATGGCTGGTGACACCCATCAGGAATGCACACACAGCTGCTGAACAATTCCATAATGACGCACATGCTCCAACCAGAAATGTCATAGAGCACGTGTTTCAGCTGCTGAAGTCATGGTTCCAGTGTCTAAATACATTTGTGGAGCCCTGCAGTACAATCCATGTACATGTACTGAAATATTCACTGTCTATGCTGTTGCTCGCCTTGTGTATTCAAATAAGATAATGAGGCTTGGGTTTTGTTTATTACACACAAACACATCAGGATGGATGAGTGGAACATAAAACCTAAACGAACTAACTAACTGACTGACTGCTACACACATACATGCTTTCACTCTGGTAGCTCAATCAAAATGGCACTCTTACTTGCATGTACCCATAGACTGCAATGGCTCTTAAAGGTACAACACACACTCTGATCTACATGTGCTATGCTACACAACATCATCCTGAGAAAGCAGCTTCAGCAGGATCAATACGGGGAAGGGGCACACATCCCAGCACCAATATATTCATAGGTAGGTACTAGGCTATCAGCCCAAGGGCCTACGTAAGCCTAGGCAACAAGGTTCCCTGGCTTACGCCACCCAAGAAAGTTATTTTCCTATGCCACTGTCAAGAAGAGACACAGAAGTGATCCCCAGGGTGTATTTCCTATTTCCCATCCACTCATCAAGATTTTTCTTGAAGAGTGCTAATGAAGAACTTTGCTTGACATAGATGGGTAGCCTGTTCCAAAGTATGGGAAGTCTCTGGGACAGGAATCTATCCCTCCAGCATGTCCTGAGGAAAATGGCAAAGTCACCACAACTACATGAAGGTGATAAATCTGAGGGGGAACCTGCAGCTGCTGTAGGTGTAAGCAGATGTAGGCGAGCTCAATATGCATTTGCATTGGCTATGAGGCAACACATAGCACACTCACTCACTCACCACCTAAGGGGCTAAATCTTCAACCTGTTCACATACATATAGTGACATTGATAACAGGCAATGCTACTAACCTTTACCTACCCATGTAATAGCTGTGTACTGCTATCATCAGACAGAGTCAGCCCTGAACTAAAACTGTTGCGACTGCTGAATTTTCTAGGTAAGTACAGAACCTGGAGTTATTGTGTAATAATACGAATGAATGGCATATCCTTACATGTTGTTACTCGGTAATATAAGCAAGTAAAGGTGAGTGAGTTGTACAGAAATGACTTTAGCAAGTAACACCAGAGACTTATGTGACTACATGTACCCTCTATCAAGTAGTAGGTCTCAGGCATCAAAGATTCACATATTCATACCTCTCAAAATTACTGATGGTCACTCAATGTCCTCAGTTTGGTATCATTCTTTTGTACTGGAAAATCATTAAAAAGGAAAGTTATAAAGTAATGAAACACATTTTAGTTTCAGATTTCACAACCCTCAGAAGATTATTAACAATACTGATATCAAAATGTTTGATGCTATTAACTAACTTTATGAGACCAAAATATGTCAAAAGTACCATTAGCAAAACAACATCACAAATGCAGATATACTAAGCACTAAGTCAGCTATGCACCCTGAGCATCACACACAAATGTTATGTATACCTGAATCCAAAAGATAGAAAAGGATCTGGCACAGTAATCAGCACTTGCACAGGATGTTTTGTGTGTCAGGGAGGCAGGAAGCCTAGACTGCCACAAAAGGTCAGTGAGTGTGAGTGAGTAAGAAGGAGAGGCAGGCAGTGATTCAGATAAAGTGACAAATGGCCAGTGAGACAAAATGAGATTTAAGCTTCATGGCTGAACCATGTAACTGTTGTGTGTGTGTCTGTCACAGACACCACCCATTCCAATATGCCATTCATCTGATCCATTGAATCAGCAACATGGTGGAGGCAGTCACGCATGTCAACCTGTGCCACATCTACAACCCTAAACATTTGTCTGGAGGACCTATAGGAACATGCCTGCACCTCCATGATGGCCCTAAACATATGTCATTTGGCCTAGGAAGACATACCTGGATCAGATGGAGGATGGACAGCAGGCCTCCTCCAAGCACCCCTAACAACGTTCCTGTGTATCAGCTCACCAACACTTTGGCTACAGCCAGAGTCAACAGGAACTAAAGCCTCAGTAACCACACTTCCCTGATTGAGTATCTCACCCTCCACCTGTCCAATATTTGAGGGCTCACTGGAATGGGTTGGCATAGGTCTACTGGCTGTGTCTGATAGAATTACAGTGGCTTGACTGAATGTCAACCTCGGTGTCAGATTCAACCTCTGTACCCCCAACTGTGCCTCTGTTTGTCCACCATCATCATCAGAGTGTGCCGATACTCTGACATCAGCTGGAAAGAGCCCTACACTTCCACTGTCAGGATCACCTGTGATAATAAGCAACAAACAGGGAAAAGAAATTAATAGCTACACTACTATAGTCAAATGTATGCAAACAAATTAAAAGTGGTGCCACTACTACAGACAGTACAGCAATACACGCAACAGTCCTGACACCCACATCACACATATGGATAAAATAAATAGTTCTTACAACTGCTCATCATTAATGATAAAAAAATATTTGGCTTACCAGGTGCAAATGATACTATGCTTCCCACAGACAATGGTAAGGTTACCATCATCACAATTAACAGTAACAAAGGGTGTTAAAACTTCTTGCCCTTTATATGTCCATTAACGATATTTTAGCAAGAACTTGGATGGCACATCCACCCTAAGCCTATGTGTAATCAATCAGAATGTGTTGATAACTGTATCAATCTACAACTACCCCCATAAAATGAATTTAATGTTAAACAGAACTTAAGTACCACTGTCAGTATTTCACTATACAAGAAGTATTTAACAAATGAGATAGCTAGGCCTGCCTGGATGCTCCTCCTGGGACATACTTGTTCTCCCTGGAACAGTTGCACCAGCATCAATGACATGCTGTTGTGCACCTTCCAGTGAGCTGTCTGGATCCCTAACAGTGGACAGGAACTCTTCATTTTCTGCTAATGTTGGCTCTGTAGCAGGCCCCCTGGTACTCATCTGTTTACAGGCCACTGCAGCTGCTTTCCCTCAGGCAGATGAAATCATGTCAGTGGCCCTATGGCAGACATGATCATATGTCCTGCTGTAGCCACTTACTGCATTCACATCAGCAACTATCTGCTGCCAAATTTGCATTCTGCTGTTATATCTCCATGTCCCCTCTCAAGCAGAAAGGCACCAGGTTCATAGGTTCATAGGTGTGTAATATGCTAATGGCCCTGGAGCCTTTACAAGCCTAGCCCATAGAACTGCCCTGGCATTGTGCTGCCTGAAGTTAGTATCAAGTAGAGCCACTGGAGTGATCCCCGGGGTGAACTTTCTACTACCTATCCACTCATCAAGATTTCTCTTGAAGAGGGTCAGTGAGGTACTCTGCTTGACATGTATGGGAAGTCTATTCCAGAGCATGGGCAGTCTCTGGGTGAGGAACCTGTCCCTCCAGTTTGTTCTGTTGATTGTGGTAATGAGGTTGAGGTCTCTGGAGTGTGTGATGCAGAGAAATTGGGATTTCTTTAGATGTAGCATTTCTAACAGAGTTGGGTCAGACATGGCTTTGTAAGTCAAGCAGAGATCACCTCTAAGTAGACAATATGAGACAGAGAATAGCCGGTGTCTTTTGAGTCTGTCCATGTAGAACATGTGTTTAATGCCTATGATCCTCTTCATAAGGTACTTCTGTGGTGTCTCCAGCTGTTGCAGGTGTCTAGTGATGTACATGCCAAATGGGGAATTATACTCGATAATTGGTCTAATGAGGGAAGAGCAGAGAGAGACGATGACCTCTTTCTTCCTGGATACAAAACCTTTAGTAATGAGATGTGCCACATAGAAGGACTTTCTGACCACAGTAGCAATGTGATGGTCAAAGCAGAGGTTGCTGTCAACCTGCATCCCCAGATCTGTTATTATGCTTTCAGTGTTCAGCAGGCTCCCATCGATGTGGTAATTAGTTGGAACTGGGTCTGCAGCTGTTGCAGGTGTCTAGTGAGGTAAATGCCAAATGGGGCATTATACTCAATAATTGGTCTAATGAGGGAAGAGTAGAGAGAGAGATGATGACCTCTTTCTTCCTGGATGCAAAACCCTTGGTAATGAGATGTGCCACATAGAAGGACTATCTGACCACAGTAGCAATGTGATGGTCGAAGGAGAGGTTGCTGTCAACCTGCGTCCCCAAATCTCTTATAATGCCTTCAGTGTTCAGCGGGCTCCCATCGATGTGGTAATTAATGTGAACTGGGTTTTTTCCCAAAGGGGATGATGACACACTTTTTGGCATTAAGCTTAAGTCTATGGTTTCAACACCAGTCACTGGTCTCAGTGAGGCCTTTCTGTAGGATCTCTGCATCACTTTGGGAGTTAATAATGGTTCCCAGCTTGTAGTCATCTGTGAAGTTGGTCAGCCAGAGTCCCTTTGTGTTGGCCTGGACTTCTGAGAAGTAGATGCTGAACAGGAGAGGACCTAGTACCGATCCCTGTGAGACTCCACTTGTGATTGGTTAGCAGTTTGACTTGGGGCCCACTACTTTCACATTGTGTGTTCTATCTGTGAGCCAGTTTGCAGCCCACCTAGTGATATAGGGGTTGATGCTTAGTTTGGTGAGTTTATCAATAATTCCCTAGTGAGGAATGGTATCAAAGGCCTTGGCCAGATTGAGGTAGGTTGTATGCACTGCCTTACCTTCATCCACAGCCATGGTGACTGACTCATAAAAGTCAACCAGATTGAGCAGGCATAATCTCCCTTTCACAAATCCAAATTGCAAGGGGTCTAGAGTTTGGAGATTTCCCATATCTTTCTTAATCAGGTCCATGATGATGCACTCCATAGCTTTACATATCAGACTCTTCAGGCTAATGGGATGACAATTCCCAGGGTCTGTACTCGATCCCCCTTTATGAAGAAGGGTGAGTGTAGCAGTGCACCATTTGGTAGGGACAAAGCCTGAGGTGAGGCTGTGACTGAACAGGGCACACAAATGTGGTGCCAGTTCCCTTTGTAGTTCATGTAGAACATAGCCAGGGGTATTTTCTGGTCCTATGGAAGCTGCATTATTGGCCTTGGACAATGCAGCTTTAACCTGTGCTGTAGTAATGCTGAGTGCCTGGCATTCTTTCAGTATTGCGATTGGTCCTTTGGGGGGGAGGGGTAAAGTTGTCACTGAATCTGTTGGCCAATATGTTGTCAATATCTGTTGGCTGAGTATAGGAGGTACCATTGTGCAGTATCTCAGAGCAAATCTGGGTATTACCATATAGGTTCTTGATATAGCTATAGAAGGCTTTCTGATTGTTTTTAGTGTCTGCCACAATTCTGCCTTCATAGCTGGCTTTAGGGGATTTGATGAGGGATCTCAACTTTTTGTTGAGGCTAATAAGGGAGTTTTTCCAGTCTTGGGACTTCACCTTTTTCTACAACAGTTTCTTCCTTCTGTTGTAGAGTTTATTAATGGCAGGGGACCACCAGATTGGCTTCCTTTTTTTGGATGAGAGTGTCTTGGTTCTGTTGGGTATGGCTAGTTCCATGTATTTGTGTACATGTTCATACAGTGCATTGGCGTTTGATTCGGCAGTCATGTATCTATTTTCTATTGGCATGGGTGCCATGAAGAGCCACCTCTGTTTTTAGGAGTCCAAAGTCAGCTTTGGAGAAGTTTTTCAAGGTGATTACCTTTGCAGGGAGTGTGGGTGAGATGTGGATTTCCATAGAAATTAGTTTATGGTCTGATCTGACCAGGGAGGGGTTGACTATTGGCGTATAGCATAGTCACGCATATTAGTAATAACCAGCTTAAGGATGTTGCTTCCTCTAGTGGGGGTCAGAATGAACTGATCCAGGGCAATGCAACTGATGAATTCCAGGAAACATTGTGCCAGTGTATTGGTGCTTGAGTAGTTTTTCCAGTTGATGGAGGGATAGTTGAAGTCTCCTAGTAAGAGAGTGTTGGGTTGGACCTTGATAGATTCCAGGGTGCTTAGGAATGTGGAGTGAGAGTCTAGGGACATGGTTGGTGACCTA
Organism: Protopterus annectens; assembly: GCF_019279795.1. Lineage (NCBI taxonomy): Eukaryota > Metazoa > Chordata > Ceratodontiformes > Protopteridae > Protopterus > Protopterus annectens. The sequence continues at coordinate 1,340,620,653 of NC_056731.1, forward strand.
TAGCAGACTATGACCTGGATTGCCATCTTACCCAATATTAGTTGTACCTGCAGTATCTCAGATGCATTATGCTGGACTACCAATCTGGAGGTGTGCATATCCTTTATGAATATGGAGACACCACCACCTTTGGAGCATTGGTCCATGTTTTGGGGCCAAAAGGTGTGGAATGAGTTATAGCCTGGTAGTGCAGGGGTGCTTTCTGTCACTTTAAAACCAGGTCTCCATTACAGCACAAATGTCGATGTTTTCCATTTTGAAGAGTGCTTCGAGTGAATGCATCTTGAGATTTAGACTTTTAGAGTTAAGCAGCATGAACATCAGATTGCATTTATTTATATTTGATCATCACATGTTGCCTAAAATCTTCCACAATGACCTGATTTTCAGGGTCACTGAAAAGGGGTTTTAGGTATTGGGACACCTGGGTGCCATACTCCTAGGTGACCTAAAATACAACATAAGTATCGGATAACTAAAAGTCGTGTTTCGATATAACACATAAAATGTAGCATTTCACTATTACCCACTAGAAAAACATAAAACAGTCAAGATGTTCAAATATAAAAAAGGTATTGTGGTTGTAACATCACACACAAAGCAAGGTTAGATCCAAAACAAAGAACGTAACAATTGCAAAAATTTTGTTTGTGCCAAATCAGAAATGCAACTTTGCTCCCTACCCCCAAAAGAACAGGCAAATGACACATTTTTCTAACAAACCACCAGTAAAATGCTAATATTGCTATCAAATGAACTCTCCCTGAAACATGCGTATAGATTTAACACAGAACATTCCATTTTGCTAGTCATGTCTACCTGTGGCCAGCGCTCCCCTAGAAGTGTGTATGGTCCATCCTAGAAGGCTAACACCCCTGTGTCATTGACAGCACAGGACATTTACAATTTATGGAAATAACAATAGAGGAGTATACAGAGAAAAGCAGTTGTATCATTAGCACTTGTGATGACAGTTAATAAGGTTGTACATCTGAGAAAGCAAAATGCCCTAACAAACATGCCCATGCCCATCAGCACACTTCTAAGAAATAAATACAGATAAAAGTAGCATTTGCAAATGTGTATATATATATATATATATATATATATATATATATATATATATATATATATATAGACACACATACGCACACATATATATATATTAACAGACTTTTCTTAATGACACTTCAGCATACGCAGTATATAGCTGAAAAATACAAGCATACCTTATCAAGGTCAATAGTCTTCTGTGCAGATATATCCCAGTGTAATATCCTCTTCTATGTTATCCATGTAAAGACGTCTCCTCACATTCAGACTAGCTAGCTACATGGTTCATTTTTTATGGTGTAGATTCAGGGCTGTGAGCATGGTGAAGATGGAAATGAGGAGTGAACTCATTAGAATTGCTAAATCCCAATTACTTAGCCCCATGTATCTGATGTAAACACAATGCAGGCCCTAGCTCAGTGTTTGTTGACAATGGTTTACAACTGTGAATGATTACTGTTATGGAGAAGGAAAACACAACAGCAATTCAGACTGCCCTACCTCCATTAGATGTGTCAGCCAGGTTAGACTTACAAAGCTTAAAGGTAATTGTATCAATGTTTTAAATGTAAATAAGTGGCACACATTTCACAGTTTCTATTCAGTAACCAAAACCCAAACCAAAAATGTGTCACATCATGAAATCTATGCCCCCAGTGCATGTTTGCAAAGTTAAGCTACCTAATAGTTACAGCAGCAGACACCCATCAAACTAATGTCAAGTGTCAGATTAACCTTCCATTTTCAAAAATTGCTTTCCTCCCTCCTTGACACTGTTGCTCTTCACTTAACACAATATAAAATCAGTTGTCATCATTTCTCGGGTTTGTATACTACCAGTAAATGCAATAACAGGAACTGGCAGATGCCATCATTTGCCATTGCTATACTTTTGGGATTAGATATGTCTGGCACTAGAGGGGAAGGTGGCCAATTTAGGGCACATAGATGGAGTGTTCAGGAGTCCAAGATATTTTTAAACTCTTGGTAAAGAACCAGAGACAAAGGCTTCTGCAGGGGACCTATTCTGGCTCCCAGTACAAGTCTTACGCTTGGAATAGTCTGGCCAGGTCTTTATCCAGTGCTTCTGACATCTCACAGACTGGAGAACAACATAGGGACCATTTCAATGACTTAAAAAGATGCAAGAGAGATACACTCAACCAGTGGTTGGATGAATTTTAAACCAACAACATTCAACAGTTGCATAAATATACTAATAAATATAATTTATAATACATAGAAAGATAAATATAGGCAAGACTGGTATGCATAATGTTCTTCTGTTCTTTTCTTTTCTTTTTACAGCTAATCCTGAAATTGAGTTGAACTGGCAGGCTTATGCTGATCATTTGGAGAGACTGATGGAAGCATGTGGCATGTATGCAGCACAAGAAAAGTATTATTGTAGCTTTAAAAGTTAAAGATATATTTTTTTGTTTTCTATACAGTAGTAGCAAAGTGAGTATACATGTCTTAACTGTAAAAGCAAGTATGCATGCATAAGTCTGTAGCACAAACCAACTTTAGGAGTCAAGTCTAAGATTACAGTCAGAAGTTGTGTGTTCAAATACCAAGAGTAACAACAATACAATAATGCATTTATTTAATAGTATTACATACACTAAACTCTATGCCAGTGGCTTAAAGGCCCTGCTGTTAACTGCAGTCTGTATAACTAGACCAAGCATATGTGCAATATATGCGCATTTCAAGCAATACGTTGAGCAATCTGTAATTATAGTTTGTAGTTGTTAGGACATCTACTTAAATATAATGCTTCAGATAAATATGATGATGCTAATTTTACTTCTTTTTTTTCTCTCTTCTCAACCCTTATCTCTTTTTGTTTTATTTATTATTATGTGTCTTCAAAATGTCTCTATGTCATCCCTCTGTACCAAATCACCAAATGCTTCACAGCGCAGTGAGGTAGGCCGACCCAAGTGGGTCGGCCTGCCGCTGCTCCACCAGCTCCAGTACTGATGCCCAGTGCATCTGGAACCTAATTTGACAGTACTGCCACTGCTGCCCCTGCATTACCTGCACCTTCAGGTAGCATTACCATGGCAGCTGGTACTGTGATACCCTCCGGGAGTACTGGCAGAAGTGGGGATTTCATCACCACCTGAAGATGCCAGGGGTGGTGCACAGGACCATGCACCACACCACTGGTGTATGCCTACACCAGATGGAGAGGCTGCTCTCCCTCATGGTCCATAGGAGGAGAAAATATCAAGCACTCCAGCAGCCATTGCAGTAAGGGGACAGTGGTAACAGTCTTGCAGATGAGGACTAGATTTTCACTGTCCCATGTTTGACAGGCATGAGCTTGTGTCATCCCCTCCCTCACTGCAATCATGGTAGCCCCCAAACTTTTGTGTGCCTCACTGTCCTTGTGTCTTGTCTTATTTGCCCTGTTTTCATTTGCCTCCTCACCTATCCAACTTACCTGACCCAGAAATGCCAACATCCCTTACCCAGCATTCCCCTCATACTGAAGTAAAAAACATAAATGAGCACCTCTCCCACAAAAAAAGTCCCATACATAGCTCTCCATTTCACACGTGTCTTCTTGACACACTTGATTTTGTCCAATTGGTTACACAAGATGATTTCATTGTTGTCACCCCTCTTTGTGGCAGTGACAGTCCAAGTTCAGTTAATATTCTGTACATATTTTCATTTTACACTATTGAAGGAATGGATAGCTATGGTTCTTTCCTACCTCCTCCTGCACGCTCCTATATTTCTTTCCCTTTGTCCCCCCCCCCCGCCCGCTTGCCCCCCATTTCACCACTTTCCTATCTACTCAATTTTAACACCTTTAGTCTGGTCAAAAAATAGAATCACACCTAACGCACATAAGTACCAAGAAAGCAATGGAACCCTTCACTTTTTGGCCTCTATGTTTGTGCTGAGTTTGGCATCATGCACCAATGCAAAAGTATCCAGTCACAGGCAGCAATAATACGTCCTTCCTTATTCTTAGAAGCTGTAACAATCCACAACGCACATCAGGCAATAACCAAAAAATTGGCGACTATTGTAGGAGTGCCAAAAATACACAAGGATTACCATGACCCGCCTTTTAGGCCGATCATATCAGGAAGTTACTCTAAGACATTCCCTATGGGAGTGGTGATTGATGTTTGGCTCAAGCATGTTTATGAAAAAATTTCACATATGATTAAAGATTCATGGATTTTTTTAGGGAATCTAACACCTGATTTATGGAAAGAGGGTCTAATATTTATTACTATAGATGTTGTTGACCTGTTTTCATGTATACCAAAGGAACAAGGATTGGAATATTTTTACAATAGTATACGTAATTATTCACAGCTTGATTGGGAACGAACTTTGGTTATTATGGAACTTATGAGCATTATTCTAGATTACAATTACATCTATTTTGAAGGGGAATATTATAGGCAGACTCGAGGAGTGGCCATGGGTACCGCGTGCCCACCTATATATGCGAATTTGGTTATGTTGGACTGGGAGAGACGGTATATATTTAAGAGTCAGTATTCCAAATACATTAGATACTATACTAGATTTTTGGATGACATATTTATCTTATGGGATGGTCAAGAAGAGATGATAGAAAAATGTATAGGTTATCTTAACAACACTAGCCAGTTTTTGAAATTTACGTATAGGGTTAGTAAAGAAGGTCTGGCTTATTTAGATACATTTATATCCAACAATAATGAGGGTTTTGAATTGAGGATTTATAGAAAAAATAATTTTTCTAATAATTACTTAGAATACACTAGTAACCATCCATATAAGACGAAAAAAAGTATATTTAAAGGTCAGTGTATATGAGCAGCTCGAATGAGCTCAAAATATGATAAAATGTTGGATGAAATAGAATTTATAAGTAGCCTATTTATTAATAGAGGGTATCCAATCCAGCTTATTAATGAAGTTAAGGCATTAGTTATTAATGAATGGGGAAACAAGTACTTCCCAGTCCTAGGTAAACCACTCAGACAAGGTATAGAAAAGGATGTTAAATGTGATTATAGAAGAGCATGCATTTTAGAGTATACATCGCAAACAACTCATATTAAGAACATCATGAAAAAATATCCTTTCTTTGGATACTGAAGTTAGGGAAATAGTGGGTGAAGCACCTATTTTTGTGTTAAAAATGGGTTTGAATTTAAAGTCTATTCTGGAAAGGTCAGAAAAGATATACAATCTTCCTTCAAAGTATAGAGGGACATATAGGTGTGGTAATTGTAAATATTGCCATTGTATAATGGAAGTGGACCACACAACATTAGAAAATATCAATAAAACAAGAGTAAAATTTGTGAGAGGTAATTGCAACACACAGAATGCAGTATATTTAGCCAAGTGTGTAGTATGTCCAGGATATTACATAGGAAAAACTGAACGTAGGTTTAAGAAGAGAATATATGAACATCTATATGATATTAAGAAGAAAGACAAAACTAATGCATTCTATAGGCACATTTTATCCTTTGACAATAGACATCAATTCAGATTTGCCATTATTGAGATAGTTAATAATAATATGAGGGGAGGAAATTTAGGGATACATTTAGCAGCAAAAGAAGCAAAATGGCAGATTTTGACAGGTGCCACAACTCCCCCGGGTTTAAATGATGGCATCTCTGTAAAACCGTTTTTATTAATGAATTACTAAAGCATATATTTATTTATTTAAAATATTTATTATATTATATATGCAAGAATTTTTTAACATACACTATTTACTAATTATTAGTATTTTTAAACAAATTTTAAATTATTTATTTAGATTCACAATTTTGTGTTCATGATAGAAGCTTCATATGGGAAGTGGTTCATCTCTGTCCTTAGGCACATTATATATTAAAAGAGTATTATAAAAAGAGTATTTTAAGAAGTGTCAAACATTAATACAGTTATTGTCATTTAAATATATATAGGAAGAATTAGTATTGAAATTTTTTATGGATTTTTTATGACATTTTATTAAATACATACAAATATATAATTCCTTACATATACTTTTAAGTATACTTTTTACATTTGGTCAGTACTATAAGGGAGGCTAATTGATGTATGCAATGTGTTATGTTAGCAGATTTAATAAGTATTATTTTATTGCAAGAATAATCATTTAATTAATTAATAATTTTACTTTATGTATTAAAGTAGTGTTGATCTCTTTAAGAATGTAGTATGAATTGGCGCCAAATTGTGGTTAAATACTGTGGAATTTATTAGTTAATTGATTCTGATGAAGTCCACGTTATGTGGATGAAAGCGCTTGATCCGTTTATGTGTGTTTGACGTATTAATAAAATAATTTTTTGGTTATTGCCCGATGTGCGTTGTGGATTGTTACAGCTTCTAAGAGTAAGGAAGGACGTATTATTGCTGCCTGTGACTGGATACGTTTGCATTTGTTTTTCTAGTCATTGAGCCCCATTAGGATTATCATGCACCAATGCCAAACAATGGTAAGCAGCTCTTATGTGGTGCATTTAACCTCCATGCAGTTCCACTTAAACATGCTGTGCTAAGTCAAAGTACACTAACACACAGTGAAGGTAGAATAAAGTAAAATTTTACTGCATTATCAATATTTATTTAAAAGTATTACATATACCTGGATTCAAACCCTCTGGGCTGAAAAAGGAATGTGTCAATGCACTTACACCTGCTTCCACAGAGTCAGCTAAGCAGCAGGTGTGTTTCATACACTCAGTACTAACTCTCATAATTTTAGCAATGACCCTCACATTTGTGCACCTCTTAACTATGCACACACAGGGAAAGCAGTATAAATGTGTATCTCACATGCACAGACACTTTGCCAGCCATTGCACAAACCTGCTGCTCTTCAGTGTACTATGCAAAGTAAATAATAGCATGTATTAATTCTGTTTACCATCCATTTAGTCTTCATGCCATGCATCTACATGTGGAAAAATAAAAAGTGAGGATCTTATCTAAGAATATGTCACATATTTACAATGCAGCTATGTGCTACCTTCTCCGTGCACTGCAACCCCGGTCTCTCAGTACTTGTTCATAAATATAGCAACTACACTACATAAATTAACAAGGAATATTGTGTGATATACCATGAACATCTTTAAAATGACAATACACATTTAGATTTTCAAATACTTGTAGTAATGTAGACATATGTTTGCATATATGTTTGTAAAACTGTCTCTTAAAGTATACCTGCACATTGAAACACAACCACTACATAATACACATTGTACAATCATCAGTCTAGGGGCATGCAGAACTTGAAATATCTTGACAGGTGAACATGCTAACACATCAGTTTCATGCTGGCCTCCTAATATCTTCACCCCAACATCCACTGCTGTCATCCACTATAAGTTGTCCTACAGCCTATTAAAAGCCAGACCTGTGCCGTGGTGCATGCATAAAGTACTGAATTCTCCAGTATGTGTACTTATATAGGTATGGGTTCTGTCCTCACTGCAGTCAATTGGGAGGTGTGTGCGTGTGTGTGTGTGTGTGTGTGTGTGTGTGTGTGTGTGTGTGTGTGTGTGTGTGTGTGTGTGTCTATCTAGTCAGAAGACCATAAGTGTGTATCCTGCAGTTACCACTCCAATCCCATTGATTGCTAATTCTTTGACACTTGCACATGCTTACACATCCCTTTCATGATGGCTTTCCAACATCTACACCCCAACATCCACTGCTAATGTCATCCACTATAAGTTGTCCTGCAGCCTGGTAAAATTCATACTTGTGCCATGGTGCTTCCATAAAGTAGGGTTCTCCAATCTGTGTACTTAGACCAATAGAGGTTTTGTTCTCACTGCAGTTAACTGGGAACTATGTGTGTGCATGTGTATGTTTGTGCACTTGCTTAACATTATAGAGAACGTTGTACACCAGCATGTGGGATACTGCTATTAGTTAAACACAAAAGCCAGAAGATGGATTGAACCCACTCAAAGTAATGCAGGCTGCAAATCACCATACAGTTGTAGAATGCAGAATCCACTTTATTAACTTCAGAGCATAAAAATCCAAGGATGAGTGCTTTCGTCCAGAAAGATCTAGACTTAATCAGATAATTTACCCCATACGGTTACTTCCTTCTTATACAGTTCAAACAGGAAGTTCCACCCAGTTATGAACTAATCAGTTATGTCATTAAAAGTACAATATTTACAGTCACTGAATTCAATACCAGATACCATATGAGCTGCATGCACGAACTGTCCCTTAACTATTGCTTTCTTTTGTTTGACTGAGTGTGTAATAGAAAAATACAGTAGTGAGTTCAAATACGTGCTTTTCCTAAAGATTTTTGAAACAAACATCTTATTTTCATAATCCTTTTCCAGTAAGATGTCTAAAAAGGACATTTTGTCAAGGTCTCTGTTATAGGTGAACTTTAAAAATTCTGTGGTGGTTCCAATATAGTTTATAAAATCATCAATAGCATTAACAGGTCCATCCCACAGAACAAACATATCATTCAAAAACCTGTTGTAAAATTTGACGTGCTCAAAATAACATGAAGGAAAAAGAAATTTCTTCTCCCATTGCCTAACTACAATATTTGCATACAGACCACCACATGCAGACCCCATAGCCACCCCTTCTTGCTGTAAGTAAATTTCTTTGTTAAACAAGTTGTTTTTAAGGATAATTTCCATCAGTTGTGAAAAGACCAAGACCTGGAAGTGTGAGTTATCTTTTTCATATAAGAAACCTGTAAACCACTCCAAACTCTAAACAAAAATGTGAGGTATAATTGAATAAAGGTTTTTAATATCAATAGTAATGAAAACAAAAGTGTCCTTGAAAGGTATCTCATCTATAGCTTGTAAGAAAGTCCATGAATCCTTGCAGATATGTGTCTCACTCAATATGCATTATTTTTACTTATTGTCCAGATATCTTGCAAGATATATATATATATATATATATATATATATATATATATATATATATATATATATATATATATATATCTTCATTATACATTTTAAATAATTCACATGCTCAGTATTTATGTTAATGTGTATTTATGTTCTTAACATTTTCTACTATATCTAATTTTTAGTATTTAATTACACATATTTATTGTTTTAACATATTCAACATATTTAAATATTTATTGTACATTGGCATTTTATGAAGCAGTGCTTATATATAGTGTGTTTTTTAGGGTGGTGTGTTCCATGAACTTTTTCAGTTTGTATATTTTGTCTGCTTTTTAAATTCAGTGACTGTAAATATTGTGCTTTTAATGGGATAATTGATTAGCTCATAACTGGGTGGAACTTCCTGTTTGAACTGTATAAGAAGGAAGTAACTATGTGGGTAAATTGTCTGATGAAGTCTAGATCTTTCTGGATGAAAGCGCTCATCCTTGGATTTTTATGCTCTGATTAATAAAGTGGATTCTGCATTCTACAACTGTGTGGTGATTTGCAGCCTGAATTACTTTGAGTGGGTTCAATCCAGCTAATTCTTCTGGTTTTTGTGTTTATCTGCTTCAGTTTGTACTTTGTGACTATTTTGAGTTTGGGATGGCCAGTGAAGCTAGCAGGGATTCATTGAGCCCACTTTCTACGCAAAACACTGATTTGGACACGCTACAACAAACTGTACTTGCTTTGAGTTCAGTAGTACAGTCGCTGTCACTCAAAGTGGATTCCTTGTTGAACATGTCCCCTTCTGACATCATCATGCATCAGCAGGCAGCTGGTGGGGCTGTAATGGCTTCCACAAGCCTGCATCATTTTTTAAATGATGTTTCTCTTTCAAGTAACTCTCAGTCACCTTCTAATGGACATGTTTTGAATGTTTCTAATGGAGAGGACGGTATTAATGCATCTATACCTTGTGGACAATGCATTAATCAGTCTGTGAACATTAATTCATCGGCAGGCACAATTCCAGCATTAAAAGACTGCCTTGCAGAAACTTTTTCCTTTGGTGAAGCTGAGAGAATCACAATGGACACTGGTAACAATGATTTACCATCTCTTTTTGATCAGTTTGATTACAAACTTTCTAAAATTAAGTAACTTCAGCTTGACAATGTTTATTTTAGAGAATAGATAAAAACTGAAAGAAGAACAAACATAGTGCCAAAAGGTTTAAGAATGTGGCGCTACCCTAATGGGTTACAGTACAATTCAGAACTATTTAAAGAGCTAGTTGATTTATTTGATAGATATGGCATAGAATATATGTGTTTGATAGTAGAATATAATGATGTTTTAATTAATGAATTATCTGCTTCTGTTTCTGATATTGATAAAAGCATTTCTGAAAATTTGCATTATGAACAACACAGATTTGAGCATGTGAGAATTTTTAAGAGTATCGACCATCTAGTAAGTTCTATTAAACGTCATAAAACTAAGAAACTGAATAGGGACAGAAATGACTATAGTTATGACCTGGCATATCCCAGATCTCCCCCTTCCCAGGAATGGGGCAAAAAATATACTAATTCTAATGGGAATCTTGGAAACAGCAACAGCAGTGTTATTGGTACTGATAATCCTTCAACTAGTAACTCTGGTCAGGTTTTTTTAGACACGGAAGAGTTTCCCCCCGAGACGCTCAAAGCGTCTGAGGAACAAGGGTCCCCAGGGGAACAACAATTGGTTTGGGGCCCCGATGAACAGAAACAACCATTAGAGCAGGGAAGGGATGATGAACAGAGGGGGGAAGAGGTACCAGTCCTGGATCAACAGGATGTAAATGTGACTTTAACTAACTTGTTGCATTCACCACCAAACAATTTAGGTGATGATATAGACCATTTACTCCCACCCTGCCACATGGTTGCCAACACTTTAGGTGACTTCAATGTGTATGATTTTTTTCCAGAATTGCTGTTAATTCTGAACCCTGTGATTTGTTTGCCAAAGGATTCACCTTTGCACCCCCACAATCCCTAGATGTTTCTAATACTCTTATGGATTTAAGAATGTATACACGAAAGCTGAATTTGAATATTCTTTTGAAAAACTCTGCACCTGCTTCCTTTGTCAAACCTTTAGCCATCTCAAGTGCATATAACCCCCACTTCATCCAATTGTCCAACTCTGAGAACATATGTGAGTTAGACATATATAACTCTAAACTCTCCAGTAGGAACTCTGACATGAATAGGAAAAAGGTAATGGACGAAATAAAAATCTTTTCACAAACTATTAAAATTATGTAACCTGATAAAGGTAGAGTTGTTGTCTTGATGGACTATGAGGATTATAACAAGAAAATGCTTTGTATTCTAGAGGAAAAAGCATATTAAAAATCATCCATTAATGAATTTAACACTTCTTAACAGCATATAAGGAATGAACTCCAAGATTTAATCATAGAGGGTTCAATTTCTATTGAGGTGCTTATTTTTCTCTCTGTTCCCTACCCTAAAATATCAGTCATGTTTGGGCTGCCAAAATTGCATAAAAATCTTAGCCAACCACCCGTGCAACCCACAGTAGACTCCAAGGGGTCCATTACCTACCACCTTGCAAGATATCTGGCAATAAGTTAAAAGAATACATATTGAGTGAGACACATATCTGCAAGGATTCATGGAGCTTCTTACAAGCTATAGATGAGATACCTTTCAAGGACACTTTTGTTTTTATTACTATCGATATTAAGGACCTTTATTCAATCATACCTCACACAATTGGTTTGGAGTGGTTTACAGATTTCTTATATGAAAAAGATATCTCACACTTCCAGGTCTTGGTCTTTTCACAACTGATGGAAATTGTCCTTAAAAAACAACTTCATTTTGTTTAACAAAGAAATGTACTTACAGAAAGAAGGGGTGGCTATGGGGTCTGCATGTGATGGTCTGTATGCAAATATTGCAGTTAGGTAATGGGAGAAGAAATTTCTTTTTCCTTCATGTTATTTTGAGCACATCAAATTTTACACCAGGTTTTTGGATGATACGTTTGTTCTGTGGGATGGACCTGTTAATGCTAGTGATGATTTTCTAAACTATACTGGAACCACCACAAAATTTCTAATGTTCAGCTATACCAGAGACCTTGACAAAATTTCCTTTTTAGACATCTTACTGGAAAAGGATTATGAAAATAAGATGTTTGTTTCAAAAATCTTTAGGAAAAGCACATATTTGAATGCACTATTGTATTTTTCTAGCACAAACTCAGTCAAACAAAAGAAAGCAATAGTTAAGGGACAGCTCGTGCATGCAGCACATATGGTATCTGGTATTGATGAATTTTTAGATGAATGTGACTTGAAAAATATGTTTCAAAAACGAGGCTATCCTTGTAAGTTCATTAGTGATATAATGATTGAGGTGGTTAACAGGAGAGAGCGTGGGTTTTATGAACCTTTACTTTCTTGTAATATGATTGACAGTGGTCCTTCCACCAGTAAATCAAGAAACTGACAATGTTGTAAGTAAGAATGATTATAAGACTTCTTTCATCACTGTATTCACTCAAGATAGTTTCATACTAAGAAACATAAACAAAACAATACACCAGTCCAAAAATGTTACACCTGGTCGTTTATTGTGGATACTAAGAAACATCTTAACAAAAAACTGGTCTATTTTGAGACATGATAAGAACATCAGACCACTAATAGGACCACAACCTATTATGGTATACAGGAAAGGCAAGAATATGAAAAACATATTTGAGAGCAGTAACTGTTACCCAAACCACAGGTCAGGTTCTATGAACAAATGTGGGAGATGTAATTATTGCAGTTACATAAAAAAGGCAATATTTTTGACATCAATAATATAGAAATCAGAATCAATCAGAAATACAATTGTAACTTGGGGAAAGTGATTTACTGTGCCATGTGTACCCCCTGTTCTTGCTTTTACATAGGCAAGACTGATAGAAAGTTTAAAAATCGCTTATACGAACACCTGTATGACATAAGGAATGAAAAAGAAATGAATTTTCTTAGCAAACATGTTTTGGAGTACAATGACCATAAGTTCCAATTTTTTATTATAGATAATAGCACCAACATGAGGGGTGGTGCATGGTCACTATTACTTGAAAAATAGAGAATTATACTGGCAATTACATTTGAATGCTGGGAATTGGCCAGGCCCGAATGAGCAGATTTCCATTAGCCCAATTTTAAAACTAAAGGCATTGGAAAGATAAAAAAAAAAAAATATATATATATATATATATATATATATATATATATATATATTTTTTTTTTTTTTTTTTCCCTCCTCCATTATGCATTTTAACATTTTAAATAATTCACATGTTCAGTATTTATTATGTTAAAGTATATTTATTTCTCTTATCATTTTCTACTATATCTAGTTTTTAGTATTTAATTACCACATATCTATTGTTTTAACATATTGAACATATTTAAATATTTATTGTACATTGTCATTTTATGAAGCAGTGCTTATATATAGTGTGCATTTTAGTGTTCCATGAACTTTTTCTGTTTGTATATTTTGTCTGCTTTTTAAATTCAGTGACTGTAAATATTGTGCTTTTAATGACATAATTGATTAGTTCATAACTGGGTGGAACTTCCTGTCTGAACTATATAAGAAGGAAGTAACTATGTGGGGTAAATTGTCTGATGGAGTCTATATCTTTCTGTATGAAAGCACTCATCCTTGAATTTTTATGTTCTGAAGTTAATAAAGTGGATTCTGCATTCTACAACTGTATGGTGATTTGCAGCCTGCATTACTTTAAGTGGGTTCAGTCCAGCTACTTCTCCTGGCTTTTGTGTTTATCTGCTTCAGTTTGTACTTTCTGACTATACTGCTATTAGTGTTTACTCCTCAACAAACACTGATGATGTCATCAGCTATAAAGTGCCGTCTGACACACTCCAAGTCAGATTTGAGCTGTGGTTTTTGCCTTAAACGCAGAGTTTTCTAGTCAGTGTACTTAGATAGGTAGGGGTTCTGTTCTCACTGCAGTCAACTAGGGTATGTGTGTTTGTGTGTTTATGCACTTGCTTGACTTTAGAGAGACATTTTACACCAGCATTTGGGACACGGCTATTACCATTTAGCCCTCACCAGACACTGCTGATGTCATCAGCTATAGCTGATTTGCAGATGCGCAGTTTTTCCATCAATGCAAGGTCAGAGACTGGCCTGTAGGTCACCATAGCCTGTATGAATACAGATTACAGTGACAGGGCTTTCAGTCTAGCCACATATGACATGGCATGGTTTGTATGGACAGTATTTTCTTGGTGAGAACCCATGGACCTTTTCTATATGGGCATTAGTAATATCCCAGCTGGGTGCAGCAGGCATGTTTGAGTTGTTAATACTAAAGCCATGTCTTTTATATCTGTTAAATGTCCTGAAAAAGGCTGAGGGCATGCATGATGAGAATCCTATCATCCTGTGGAACTTGACCGGCAAAGGCATTTGACACAAATCTACACTGAGGTATTCACTGAACACTGTCAGATATGGCCATAAATACCTATATCACTAAGTGGGTAGACCACTGGATCACATACATGGCATCAAAATATGTTAAGATGTGTGAAGTGAGGTATATCTCTGGTCCAGTGATCAGGTCTGTACATCATAGCTGTCTGCTACGCCCTTTCCTGTCCATTATTTAAGTCACTGATGTCAAGATTGACATACATGTCCTGTGTCCAAACAGCTGTCTGAAGGACTACAGATTGTGAGCAATCATTGACTCCAATGGTGATATTAGTATAATACAGACAGTGTCAACACACATGGAAGATTGCTGTCACAAACATGACAACACATGAGATAAAGCAAAACATGAGGCATTTGTTATGTTATGAAAACAAATGCAGAAACCAAGGATAATGGATACATCACACCCCTTTAAGCAGACCAGTTGGTATGTGACCTGTGTCCTGGGGTAGATGGTATGTGGAATGCCCACCAGCATGTAGGCACAGTGGTGAGTACTCCCTCAGTAACACAACTACTGAGTAT